>NW_008666707.1:19231-39912 GCF_000695815.1 Acanthisitta chloris | reverse complement strand
TTCCCTACAAAATTCTGTTTCATAAGTTTTCATAGGATCAAAATTCCATAGCTCAGTGTAAAGGTAAATATAGTAAAAGTAAACAGTCTCCAGTAAAAATACAGTTTTGGATTTTTTCCCTTATTTTCAGTCTTAGAAATTTAATCACTTGCTGTTTTGCAACTTTGCAATCAACCCATATGACCAATATTACCACTAGAAAAATCAGACATGGCAGACTACATGTGATTAGCTTGCCTCAATATCAGCACTCTAGTGTTATCTGAGATGCCCTAAAGACTCAAATACTTGCATTAGGCAAGCAAAACACCTACAGATAATATGACTTCTTCTACAGCAGTACCTGTAGATCACACAGGTGATTGTAAGGAATCTTTGACAGCTTTAGATTTCTTTACATGGGAATGCACCAATTTAAGGAAACATCTATCTCAAAGATTATAAAATCTAGAAGTTATATGGAAATTCAAGTCAGAGCTGGAAACTGCTGCCTGGATGTGCAGAACTGAAGCAAGCATGTTGCAACTGCCTGTTGTAGAAACTGTGCCCTCGCTCATTGTTCTCATTACAACAACAACAAAATCCAAACCCAAACCTGATTAAAACAATTAAAAGTAAACATTCTGGGTTTCATTTCCATGTGAGAAAGGAAGAATTATGATGTATTTTTTTCAGGCAGTGGTCAAATATCTCTCTCTCCAGGACAAGTCCCAGTTTCTGAATGCTAGTCACAATTTGAAGTATATTTACTTCCAGCTCTATTGTAAGAAATTGTTGAGTTCCTACTCATAAATTCAACACCAGAAAATCTGTTAAAAAAAAAACAAAAAGCAGCATATTGATCTCTTCTGAAAGATGTGTATAGAGAACATAACATTTGAATATTTGTTGACAAAGTTTTATGTGTCAGCCTTAGTGTTACAGATTTAATACATCACAATTGAAAATTACCAGGAAAATAAATAAACTCAAATTGCTTAGATGGAAAGAATTCACACTGTTAATACTTTATGCAGGCTCTTATTAAAAAATGTATATAACAATGATTAAAAAACATGGCTTCAGGGAAATAAGTAAAAATTTTGTGCTGACAGTGAAAGTTCAGTTTATGTTGAAATAAATTTGTGCATTTATTTTTTTAATGAGGAATCGTAATAAGTCCTTCTTCTCTTAATTCCATGCACAAAAATAAACCCATGAGTTAATAAGAAAGGAAACTTTTTCTCATGCATTTTTCACATTGATCTTCACAACTATATATAATTCAGCATTAAAACAATGGAAGGGATAGACTGGGTAATTTATTGACCTTGTAGAAGCCTGGGCACTAAGGAGTTAATGCATTGCTATGCCTCAAACACTGATGACCATTCAAGCAGGCAAGTTTGAGCAGGCTGTACCTGGAAAGGGGGGGGGGGCATATGAGGGTATGGCAGCACCTGTCTGAGACCAGTTTTTTCTGTTCAGGTCCATGATGACTTCATAATAAACAGTGCAAGCACAGAAGTGGGGTCAAGGAGCAGGTAAGACCAATAGAGGGGGATCAAGACCACCAAAAGGCCCTCAAAGCACCCCAACCCATTTCCAGAAAGGTCCAGAAAAACAGACTACATTCTAATTTATTTACACAAAGAGTGAGAAATCTAATCCCAAGGTGGAGAAAATTTACCTATAAGAATGTACCTTGACATAGTTCAGGTGGTGTGCCCAGGAGCCTGAACACTCTGTTGACTGGATGATCCTCTTTCCTTTCCTATCTCATCTCCCTTTCATTTTTCTCTTTCTCCTATTATGATTACGATTTTAAAATTATTATTATTGTTGCTCTTGTTGTCATTGTTGTTGTCTTGCTTATTAATCTTCATATTTGTTAAATCCTGAGCAGCACTATAAAAATCTGAAAATTATCTTAATTTGGTGTTGATCTACAGTCTTTTCTGTGAGACATCTCTTCCTTCAGCAGCAGAAAGCATTCACATCTGCAGGCGGCATGGGAGAGGGTATACACTAACACACTAGGGTAAAGCACTAACACACAAGGTGAAATCTTTATGGAGGCCATCAAGTGTTGAGATCTTGCCAATATTACAGTTTCTGACTTTAACAAGGCATGTGCTTATTTCAACACCCAGTAATCCTCTCTCTTCACATCTGAAAGCAGAGGAACCCTTTTGTAAATTTTGGAGTGGCTCCATTTAAATAACCACTAATCTTTTGTCTGTTTTCAGCTGAAATATGAAGCATCTGCCTCTCAGAGAGAACCAGAATATGTGCTATGGAAATACCAAATTAATTAATTAAATGCCACACCAAAGGTGCAATAAAAGTCGTAAGTGCTTTATGTAAATAACAACCCCAAGGAATTTACAGCTGTTAAATTAGCTACAACCTTTACTGGAATTATATAGCCTTGATCTTCAGTTTTTAATTAAGTTTTTCCTTGTGCAATAATTTTCAATATGCTTCTATTGAATTCAAGAATCAGTTGAAATACTGCGCAAAGAAAAAATGTAATTTAAATTGTAAGATTGCAGCCACATAACTCAAACAAAGGCTATTCTCTGGAATGTACAAGGAACTGATCGCTTGGTAAACTGGGGTCTTTTAAACAGAATGGTTTTAAAACACAAATTCCATGCTAAGGAATGAGGAATACCTACAAAATTGGCAAGTACATTCTGGAATGAACAAATCCAGAGAGGTGTTAGCATCTAAATAAAAATCATCAGAACATGGACTTTTGGGGCACTGTTCTGACAAAAATACTGACTTAAAGCCCAGATTAATCCATTGTAGCTTTAGACCTTTTGTCTGCATTGCCAAAATGTAAAGTTTGTCTCTGTGTCTTTATATAGACAGTGTCAGGATTTCAGTATCTCCAGAGGGTGATGCAGATAATCAATAAGTTGAGTTACCCACAGATGGTCTCTGTCCTTCCCTGTTAACTGCTGAGCTCCCAGCTTCAGCACACCAATTAAGTTTCCTAAAATGAGTCTGATAAATCTAGGACCATGTCTTTAACACCAGGTTTGTCCATCAACTCAGATGCCTGCCACAGAAAATGTGTTTTTCATCTGGTATCCACAGAGTAAGATGGAATGATTTCAGAAGATGCACCCAGAAACAAGTTACACATTGGTCAAGGACAAGTCACTGAATTCGCTGCAGAACTAAGGGATGTGCTGCAGCCTTTGAAACACAGCAGCACAACACTTGGTGACCTATGAAGCAGTAAACAGTGATCAGAATGATGAGGATTGGTCAAAATCCTTTGTGCCAGCCAGTACTTCATGTGCCAATCCAGCAGTGACCTCACTGTCCTGCCTCAGCAATGTCCTCTCTCCCCCCATGCCAGTGAAAGTTGCGAATCACTTCAAACCTAGAAAATACAATCTGAAAAGCTGCTGTTTTACAACAGTAAATTTCCTTGAAAAAAGATTTTGGGTTGGAAATATTCTGTGTTAGTCTGACTGGCTCCAGCCACTGCACAGCTGCTGTGTGCTGTCTCTGCAGTAAGACACAGCAGCTGTGTGACAGTGCACAGGACAGGAGACAAGAACAGACCTGTTGGCATATTACTGTCTTTGGAGATACTGTCCTACTGACACTAACTTTAATGTAGTGCTAAGAAATTTGACCAAGCCCTCCTTCTTATGTAGCTTTTTGCTACATCGCCTTAGTTTAGATTCACATATTTTAAAACTGATTTATCTTTAATTCTGTCTGATTCGTAACAATTTTCTATTTTTAGGATTAAATCATTTTCCTGTTTCAGGGGCTTCCTTAATTGTTACCATAAACTCAGGAAGGAAATGTTAGAGAACAGTCATCCCAAACTCATTCCCACCTCCAAGAGTTCATCTCAGTCACAAACCAATAATGACCTTCATATAGTTAGCATATTCAGATTTTTTTTCAGATGTGCTTTTAACATTCAGCTAGAAAGATAAGGTCCACTGATAGACATATTGCATAATGATCCAAGAGAACCAAGGCACATGGCAAAGTAGACTCTACTTTTTAAAGAATAAATTGCTCACTAGCCAGTTAAGATGAGATAAGACTCTTGGTCTAAAGCACAGTGAGGTCTGGCAGCCTTTCAGCTCAGGAAGGAATAAATGGCCTCTGAGGAGAGAGGGTGATGAGGACTCCAAATATGTCTGATTGTGAGATTGCAGAGTGCTGATGGAAGCTCATTTATACAGGTGAACTGCTTGGTGGAAAACCCTTTCATGTTTTAGATGCATCTTGAAATACACATCAAGCACAAAGACATACCTCTCTGTCAGAAGAGAGGAAATAAGCAGAAATTTTAGCTGCTTTGGATGCTGCAAATTAAGTATTGTATTTAGAGTCTACCTGACTGTCATAGGCAAAAAAATGGCTTAAACTGTGAATGTTAATATGCGTCAGATAATTGGGTGTACATCTGTCTACAAGTCAATATTTGAATATGAACTTTTGCACTCCCAAGCAGAAGCCTGTGGCCTGCTAGATTGAATGGGTATTGCCTGGTTGTAAATTCTGATAATGTCTGCAGTAAAGTGGCATATCCTGAAGCCTCCTATTAATAGACATGAGACAGAAGCACCAGTTAGGAGGTCGATCAGGCATTGAGCCTGATTCTGAGAAGAGTCAGGAAAAAAAGTAAAACTTGTGACTTAAATCAGTTGAAATCGAAATGAAGTAAAATATTAATACAATAATGGTAATGATAGTAATAAAGAGAGAGAGAGAGAGAGAGAGAGAGAGGGATAAAACCCAAGAAAAACAAGGGATGCACAATACAATTGCTTACACCTGCTGAGCAATGCAAAACCTGTTTCCAAACTGCAACTGGCCCCCTTTCAGGTGACTGCCCCAGCTTATATATTAGGCATGATATTTTATGATATGAAATATCCCTTTAGCCTGTTTAGGTCAGCTATCCTCCCTCTCAGCTTTTTGTGCAGCTCCTCACAGGCAATACACTGAAAACTTAAAAGTCCTTGTCTCAGGACTGCTTAGCAACAGCACAAACATCAGGGTGTTATCAACATTATTCTCATACTGAATCCAAAACAGAGCACTGTACCAGCTACTAAGAAAAAATGAACTCTATCTCAGCTGAAACCAGGACAGAGAGATAATCAAGTAGGGCAAAATCTTGTTGGTTCTTGAATAAAACACAGTATCCATTTACTATAGCCTATTGCTTATTCTGTGTTGCCCATGACATTTAGCCCAGCTGAGTCAAGTGGGATTTGACTAATGGAATAACAACCAGCTAAGCACCTGGCAGATCTGTAAACCAGGGTCCATGGACACCTTAAGACATATCAGCTTCACAGCAGTTCCTCCACTATATTCAAAGAACCACAGAGTGTGTTCCCATTTGGAACGAATGAACCAGCCCACACAGGATGGGAGAGACAAGGCCACTCTCCATTGTCAGTTACTCTAAAGGTAGTGGAATGCACAACTCAACTCTGAAGGTGACAGGAAGTATTTCACAGCAATAAAAAGGTGCAAATTCTTCCTTCTCTGATTTACTGAATTATACAGCCTCACATTTAGGGGAATATAATATTGCTGTTGTAGTTCCAAAACTATAGAACTAGAGCAAATTGTGGTCAGTCTTTTATCAGACTTCTTAATGGATCCACCTGGGTTCCATTTTCTTATCAGAGGCAGAAGACAGATCGGCTGGTTGATGTCATCATAATACCTGGATTTCGGCCACATTTTGTTCAAACCCTGTGTTGCCTAGTGTTGGAAGTCCAAAGCAATGAGGCAGCTGTCCATGAGGTCACAGACTGACACTCAGAACTCATTGTGTCTGCTTTGAACTCTGCAGTTCTCTCATTCTACATGCTTTGGTATACAATGAGGTCATAATATGTGTTTGTGACAACAATGATCATCAAGATGAGGACTGTGATACTAAAGTTGAGATATCTTGACTTCACTGCATGATTAAATGTCATGAGGAAAAAAACAGTTATGAACACCAGCACAAACCTTTAAAGCATATTTCTCACATAAAGATAAAGGTTACCTCTAGTATGTTGCCTCTGGAAATGTTCTGCAAGGTTGCTGTAGCAACCTCTGCTATGTAAATTAGTAAGAATTTTATCAAAGATTTTTAGATTGTTCGATTTGGGGAAAAATTTGGAATAAGAGCTGAAGTGAAAAATAAGCTGGAGAGTCATCTAAAGGGACCAATTAGTAGTTAGCCATGGTATACTGGCAACAAGATACTAAATGATTTTTTAAACTACAGTTTTCAACATGATTCTATTTTCCCCTTGCACAGTCTGTACTGGCAAGGGTGGTGGCACTTAGGATGAATAAATTCCCTTTTAGGCCTTAAGCCATTTAAAATAATCCACTTATACCACAGAAGTACAGAAGTGCAATATCTGTAAACTTAAGGCACCTTAAGAGGCTAAAGACCAAAAGAGGAACCACGGAAGAGACATACCTAATTCTAAGAGGACTACAAACTTACTCAGAACTTATGAAAATCACTGGAAGGTCATTTTTAACACTGCTCTGCTTACAGATTGCTCATAAAAATAGCAATGGACTGTCAGGGGATTCTTTTTCTTAGCAGCCTCTCCATTTCAAAATGGACCATGAATTTCTGAATTTTCTGTGTCTGATCCAAAGTATATTGAAAGGCACCTGCTGACCTTAGTTGGTTTTGTATTAATCCCCAGTATACTTAGGGATAATCAGTTAGTTTACAGATAGTGACAACCTACTGGGTCACAGATCCCCAGCCTCATTAGTGTTTCTCAGTGAAATTATTAGATGTACAGATGGCATATAATAAAATGCCCTATCCTTGTTTCTAGGAGAGTAACAGACCAGTGAAAAAGTAAAGTAAAATGCAGGGAAAAATCAAGTTTATCTCTTTCTATATAAAAGCAATATGTCTGTGGTTCCCTGATGGTAATTCCCTATGTTAGCTATTGCTGTAATTGACACCAGGCTATTACACAGCAGTAAATGGAAAAGAATGTATTGGTCTTCGTGGATGGGTTAGCAGGTGACATGAGCACCAAGAGCAAAAGGGTAGGTGATTCAAAGGACTATGTGTCTGATAATATGCATCCATTTGTGAAACATTTGAAAACTCCTATATTTAGATCATTTGAGGGCACAATGTGATTTTTCCCAATAGAAAACATTTCAGACAGAAAACTTATGCTGAACTAGCTCTTTCACAGAAGTCTGTTTTTTGTCAAAAAATAGACTCTTTAAAGGTATGATTCAGTGTTTTTTTACCAGAAATTCTAAAAAATATTACAAAACCACCAGGGAGAGAAAAATGCAATAAAAAAACAACTTTTCTAGTGAAATAATTTGAACTGGAGGATGTCTTCAGTTAGGACTGGAAGAGTAAATAAAAGCTTTGATGTGTATATATCCACCTTAATGATGCAGGAAAACCATTCACGAACAGAGTTTCAGATTAGGTCATGATAAATGCTAGATTTCTTTCTTTTTTTTTTTAAGAATTTCTTAGCAAAATTATTTTAAGCTTTTTCAATTTGTTTTTCCACTATATGTATAGAGGTTTTGTCCATATAATTTTTCTCTCCTGAAATATAGAATGATTTAGACTATAGATTAAAAAAAAATTAAGATTTCTAGGGCAAATGCAAGCTGTGATTCAACATAGAATTCAGAGTAATATTTTATTTATTTACTTATTTATTTATTGCTTGACTAAAACCTTCAATCTCTTTGGTACAGAGATTGTGAATATTGAAGATATATCCTGTTATTTTAGTTAGAGGTTGAAAATAAACTTTTTACTTTGATGCTTTTATAATACCTGGAGGATTTCTAGGAAGGGAAAAATGGATATTCCTGATACCTTATACTAAAAAATATAAGAAATCATAGTCTTTATTGATAATGAAGGAGCCAGAATATTGGGACTTCCCCCCCAAAGTCACATGTAAATGAAATCTTCATCTTAAAAAAAAGAAAAAGGCTTTATTGACATTTATCTATGACTACCTACTATTATTCTCCCTTTTGGAGCTATGGTTTCTCATTTCCTATAGGATCTGAATATATGCCATTTGCATATTAATAGTCTAATAAATTGAGTCCAATCCATATATATTCCATCTATTTTTTAAATATGGAAGTTATATTTAATTATGCCTTTTCATTAAAAGGATGAGCCAAAAATTACTCTTTTATTCTCATTAGATAAAAAAGGATAGGTTTGGATAGGAACGAAATGAGGTGAGCCTGCTATCTGGTATCTGATAAAAAAATCTAATATTTCAGCCTACTGCATTGTTTGTATATTGGCATATCATTCTAAACAAGAAGAGGGGAATGGTCCAAAACTAAAGATTTATAGGGAAAAAGAAAACAAGGCATTCTTCTTATTTTTAATCAGAAATTTAATCATGAAGAGGGGGACATTTTTTACTAGATGCTTGGATGAAAGGGTAGGACAGAGAATTCAGATGCTTTAAATCTCTTTCAAATTACTTGAGTATTATAGTATTCCAGCATGGAGGGTTTTAGAACTACAAAGAACAGGCTAGGCAAATGGCAAGAAAATGGGGAGCAGAGAGGTTGTTGGTATCAGGATCGAAGTTGCTAGACAGCAAGTTGAATGAGAGTCTGCAGACAGAACTTTTGAGATTTATTGTGGCCCTTTAGAAATTTACCAGCATACAAAAGACTAGCATCATTAATCAGGAAAATCATGTTTCTGAGCATATCAAAACTAGGCTGTTGTTTCAATCAGCAGCAAATCAAGGATGATGACATTTGTTGTCATTCATGTCCTCATTCATGGCATCTGATGATATTTGGTAGGTGGTAGGATTTGACATCGGTTTGGCAAACACAAGTCAAAACCCAGGTGGTCTCTATATCTGAGTTCAGGAAAATGACTAAACAATAAGAATGAGACACCATCCCAGGGCTTCAGTGACACACTACAGCTTCCTGGGCACCCTTCTGGAGCCATGAAGGTAAAAGCCAAAATCCATTTGACATGACTGAGCTCATCAAATTTGGAACACGGTCCACTGAGGATTCAGGTGATATTGAGGAAATTTCAGTACTTTTCCAGGTAGACATGGACTGCTTCAAAGTTTCTAAAGCATCTGTTTTCTTACATTCACATAAGCTGCATGGTACAGTTTTGTTGTTAATCACACTAGATCTCCATCCTGGGACAGGTTTTAGACTCACTGGATCCCACTCTAATGTCTGAAGTCTCTACATTTTATTCCTCTCTTCCCATTTCTCCATCTGTATCATTGCATACATAATCATCTCAGTTTTGTGATAGCTGCCCTGAATCTCATTACAAAGTGAGGTAAAAAGGAAATCATGGCAAACCATAATGCTAATAAGCTAAATTGGGTTCTGTCTACATCTGCATTCCCTTTGCTGTTCAGATATGCAAGTAAGAGATGTTCTCAGCTGATTATTTAAAAGCCATGGCTTGCTCCATTGCTTAAAGTACTCACTGAGCCAAAGCCCAAATAAAGATAGTGCTGATAAATGCATGACTATTTCCTGCTTCCACACTTTGAAAAACACTTCCTGTCAGCTTTATGTCCTGCATGTTGCCAATCATAATCTCCTTTTGCATATGGTCCCATAATCGATTTTGAATTAATGTGTTCAGCGGTCCTTTGGAGGATATGCTCCTGACATGTGAGTGCCTGCTGCTTATTAGTGAAGGTCCTTATGCAGGATGAGAAGCTGAGAGAGGTCAGTGATATGCTCATTCAATTTAAATATTAAACAATCTGTTCGTGTCATCCTCTCCTCTGACTGGAAATCAATGGAGCTTTACTGCTCTGAAATGGAAAGACTACCTCGACAAATCAGGTCTTTTCTGCGTGCAATTCAATTAATACAGTACAATGAATTATACATAACTGGTGTACAAGATGTTTGACATGGTCATAGAGCTGCAGATGAGATTTGGTAAGTGACCTACAGGCTCAGATCCTTCTCAGTGTGTAAAGCTCCAGTTCTCATTGTGGATTATGATATTCAGCAGATCTCACTGCTCTCCTTGCATCAAGACTCTGAAAGCCCTTCCTGTGTTCATAATTAATGTGTTCGATATGTAACAGAATAACTTATATGATTAAGAGCTCCCATTTTACATACATGACTCTCTAACAGTAGAAGAAAAAGGGCAAAGCTGATAGGGCAAGATATTATTTTCGCTCCTTGTTTCTGCTTTGATATAATAAAGATAATTTCTTTTAATAATGATTTTTTGGAAGTAAACGTACTTGCATTCAAATTAAATTCCCTTTTCTTTAACATGTGAACTGAGTCCTACTACCTTTGTTTTTATACAAGAAGGACAGAGAATTCTGCTATAATTCCGATTCTGGTCCCACTCTGCTAAGTCAAATTCAACCGTACAATAAGAAACCATAGTGGCACGAAGTGCTGAATCTCAAGGTGGAAGCAGCAAAATGAAGCTGTAAGGGATCATAATTAACCCCTGGTTAGAGTTTGAAACCTTTGATAGAAAAAATTATTCAGGAATTTGCAAGACTTTGTTTATACACAGATACACAAACCAGACAGAATTACCAGCTCAGCATTACTGTGTTAATCACAAGACACTTCTAGGTCTGAAATGCTGGTAACTATTTTCTGCATCTTTTTCTGGAATTCTGATTTTATACTTAACAGAAATTATTCAAGATCTGGACAGACACGATGTCAGTCCTACCAATTCAGGCAACAAATGATTGCAGGAGATTTTATTATAATCTGCCTGGGGGTGACTGCTTATGTGTGTTGACTCTGGATTTAAAACAATTTGTTACTTTTGCAATATACAGACATACAAAAGAAACAGCACACATATTTCAGATATACATATGTTCTATACCTACAGGATAGATCTTTGGACCCGATGAAGCTATAGGCATTCTTACTGTAGAAGCAATAAATTGTATGATATTATCTGTATAAATTGGGGGATAGAAGAATAGAATTCCCTAATACATTTCTCCTTCCATAACACTGAATTCATAATATATGTTATATAATTTGCTACAGCAAACCACTTCTGCAGCAGAATGTCTAGCCATATTCTTAAAATAAATAGTTTCATAGGGGAACAGTGCCCTCCAGTGAGCAAAGAAAGGAACTGTTTTAGTCATAAAACAGGTAATTTTAGTATCCTCTATTTTCTAAGCTTTACTTTGTTTTTCCACAGTGATTGGTAGGATTATCTGCTACATAAATATTCACATTTTCACTTCAAGGATTTTTCCCTTTTCTTAATGAAATATCTTTTACAAGACTAATTGTTTTATACACATAGTTCTCCTTGAAATTCTCACAGCTCTCCTTTTAAGACAAACTTACGAAAACTGAAAGCATTTCTTGACTAAATCATATTACTATTATCAAAGGTGTATCTACAAAACAAGCGATCCGTTATGGTCATGCAAATTGTAAACCTATGACTTTAAAGAATCATGCAAGTTATTGGAATTATTCAGTGTATTTTGGCTAACATTTTATTGGTAAATAAATTTATGGAGGATTTTCAACTAAAGATCTACAGAGAATCTTGCATAAATTTTTGGTAATTACATACGCCTAAAACATAAGAGAAAAAAATGATAAATCTTTGTTTTCCTGTTATTCTTGTCTCTTTGTAAGAGAAATATTAAGAATATGTTAGACCCTCACTATCTTATGTCAGTACAGTTTTACTTCAGACAGTAGAGAGATGGAACAAGACTCATCTTGATGTTTTACTCATCTACTAGCCACATATCTGGTAAGCTCAGACTTCTGCTGTACACAATGGAGAGAAATAGCTACATCATCCCTTTCTAGGAGAGGTGAGATGAATCACCTTGCAGAGGTGACTGTTAGTGAATACAGAATGAGCTTAGAGTGCTAATGCACATGTCCATCCTGTAGATAACGATGACTAGATGAGATGAGTCTGCACCATACTGATAGACATGAATCAAGATCCTAGATTCTGCATCAACAAAATTACCCATCAGGGGAGGAAAAATCCTCACTGAAACCAGTGAGCCCTATTTTGTAAAATGTGGTTTAAGCACTGAAATAGAATAGACTCATTATTATACTCTTTTTTAAGTTATCTCTATTGTCATGCAGACTTGAATGTCAGTGTGCGAGTGCTAAGATGCAGTTTTAAATTATGCCACAACCATACAGGCTACAGCCAGGCAGTTATTTGGAAACAGGGCAACAGTGTTCCATGCAGAAGTTGTCTTCTGGCAACCTTCAGTGGCCCTGAGCTACTGAACCAGTTCCTTTTGTATCTTCAGTCTCCTGGAAGCACAAACATCTACAGTACAGTTTGTGGTTGTCTTCTAAATAGCAATGACTGCATCATTTTCACGTTTCTTAGGATCAGAACCCAGATGCTCTGTCTGGATTAGTGCAGCAAACTAAGGGTGGATCTGTAGGATCAAATGGTGGTGTTGAGGCCTCAAAGTCCTCATCATATGCATTTCAGAAAGGTTTACCTCAGTGTAGTTCCTGCCCATCAGTGAATGGATGCCCATCAGTGACCAGACTGCATTAGCTTGTGCTACTGGCACACTTGCTCAAGCTCAGCTTCATCCAAAATGAACCCAGTTTAAGTACCCCACTGCAAGCTCTTCATGGTAAACTGCTCTGCAATGCGAGCCAAAGTCGAACAAAAGAGGATGATTAGGAGATATTTTCCTGTTATAGACTAAATGAATACTAATTTGGAGACACTTGTTGTCGCATGAGTATTGTTAAAATTTATCTTTAAACTGCTGATGGGATGTTTGGAAGCCATCAAAATTTACAAAGACATGATATTCCTTTTAGTTCATACAAGCATCTATCTATTCAGGCACCTTTTAAAAATCAAGATTAAAAAAATAACATCCACTTCCACGTGTGCAAATTACATAACACCTCTGCTTTGTAGAGTATATTTCTATGGAAAAGTTACAGTTAAAGATCTTACATGTATCTGTTATTTTTCCAGCTTCACTTTTTAAGATGATTTGAAATATGTTAAAAACAGGCCTTGTGATGTCTGCCTTTAAAGCTATTAGATGGCTTTAGTTGGCAGTAGTGCATTTCAAATGCGTATTTACTGTCTATGTATATTTACTGTATATATGTGTTTACTCCAGTAAAAAGATTTTTTATGATTAGTCTGCAGATCTAGCAAAGACCTTGTATCACTAAGAAAATTATATCTTGTTCCTACACTATTAGTTAAGAAGAATGGCTTTTCATTTCAAAGTCAAGCTCAGATTTCCAGATATCACAGAGATGACGTTTACAAGAGTAAAGTTATCTTAACCATGATGTTCTAAGGATAAAAAAGAAGCAAGACTTACGGGGTGATATAAGGCTATAAGAGGCAATGAATGCTATCATTACACCTATACTTGTACAGCTCACACTTATTTTCTTCCCCTTTTCTTTGAGAAAAATCCTTGGCCCCTGCAAACTCCCATATTGTAATTGGAGGGGAATGATCATGAGTCCATGGCCAAAAGTGTTCCAGGATGCATTCAAACAACTTTACAGAAAATACAATATAGGCAAAGCCTATATCCACACCTGGCATTATTTGAGTATAGACTTCTATGCACAGTGATACCAAAGTTTTAATCCTCACACAGTAGTCTCAATGAAGGCTCATATATATGGAAAACCATTTTGAAGAACAAGTGCATAGTTTCAGGTGTTTTTGGTATTTCTGTCATCTCCTTAGCTTGTACCAGTAGGCTTTATCTTTAAATGTAAAGTGAGTTCTAGGTGAGCAGCCGGTCACTAGTGGTGTTCCCCAGGGGTCAGTGTTGGGACCAGTTCCCTTTAATATTTTTTTATGATTTGGATGAGGGGACTCAATGATCTTTGAGGTCCCTTCCAACCCGGGTGATTCTATGATTCTTTCCCATGGGCTGACATCTTCCAGGTAACAACTCAGTTTCAGGACCATCTTTGCAATGATTTCCTAAGTTCTTGAAGGGCTTGCAGATAATGACCACCCTTCCATCTCTACTCACTCTCCATGCCATATATTTATGTGGTCCATTTGTCCTTAGCCTAATCCAGGTGTAAAATTCCATGTGACTTTACTCACACAGTCTCCTTCCACCACTTCTTTACTCCCTATACATTCTCCGCTTTAATTTTCTGCCTGTGCTGTAACTCTCAACCATAGTTCTTTTAGCCTTCAAGGTTTACCCGATGGCTAATGGTAGCTGTGAGTGCCACAAATTTTTTTGAAATTACTGAGAATTTTTGCTTATGCTTCATAATGGCTAGAAATGTAGAAAATTTTCCTACTACATTTCTTTTTCTCCCATTTGCTCTTGCTAGTAATACTACCAAAGTTCTCTGCTATGGAATATTCTAGTAGTTTTGTGTCTGTATCCCTAAAACTGTTACTAAGAGACAAATAGGCAAATATAAAAGAATCAATAGCATTTTGAAAATTCTGTTTCTAATCTTATACCCATTGTTTACACAAGTTTTGCTTCTTGGGATTCTCTGGATATTAAAAATCACATGAGGGGTACTGAGGTTTACATTTTCTTGTGATTACTAATTTATATAGACTATTTGTTTCTTAAACATCTAGTCTTTACACTGCTTTGTATATTTTCATTCCATTCTCTTTATTCTGACTAGTTCAATTACAGTTCTGTTTGGCTTTCTTTTGATTTTCATCCTTGATATTCATGTTCACATTTTGTGCCAAAGGCTAGAAAACTCTTTTAGGTAGAAGATTTTAACAGCAAGCCAAAACTATTAGAGAAAGTTTTTACATTTTTAAGTATTCTGAGGACGTTTTGTAAAGGGTAAATTTGAAATATGTATCAGATTCAGTTTCTAAAGTACTTCAGCACTTGCAATATCAAATCCCATTGTCTTGGAATTAGACTGAGTTGCTGAAGTGCCTGCAGCAGATTTAAAAATGCATCACATGCTCCAGAGTCACTTAGTGAGTGCCTGCACTACAGATGAACTATTCATGCCCCAAAAGCTGCAGAGATCCAGCAAGGCTCATTTATTCCCCAACTATTAAATTACTCTTTGCAGACCAGCGTGCAGCTATGATTTAACTGTTATACATTCAAATTTATACTGGGGGAGGGGAACCTCAATCCATCCCAATAATACCAGTTTGATACCAGTGCCAGAGCAAGATACCCAGAGCCTAGAGAGAGACTGAAAGTGAGCAGGAGAGCACCTGAAGAGCAGTACAAAGAAATTCCATCCACTCCAGCCAGTACGTTAGGCTTCCTGGGGTTGCCAACTTATGTGTCTCTATGCAAACACATGTAGCATGGGGAATAAGCAAGCGGAGTTAGAGACATGCACACGTCTGCAGGGCCATGATCATGTTTAACATCATGGAGACATGATGGGATGGCTTCTATGACTGGAACATTGGAATGGAATGATACAGGCTCTTTAAGAAGGACTGGAATGGAATGATACAGGCTCTTTAAGGATAGGTGAGGGAGTCAAGGAAGGGATATCACTCTCTATGTCAACCAGCTGGAGTGTATGGCTCTTCATTTGGGGATGGATGAGGAGCCAACAGAGTAGGCCAGGACTAAAGGGAGGGCACAGACAGCTGACATTACAGTGAGGGTCTGTTACAGGTCACCCATACAGTAAGACCAAGTGGATGAAGCCCTCTATAGACAGATAGAAGCAGCCTCATGTTCAGAAGCCTTGGATCTTATGGGAGACTTAACCACCCCAATATCTATTGTAGGGACAAGACCGCAGGACATAAGCCATCCAGAAGGTTCCTGGAATGCACTGATGACAATGCAGGGACACCTTCCACCAGATCCCATGGTCCATGGTAGAGTTAAGGGGTAATGCTTTGAAAGAGTTGAGAGCTAAATGTCTTTGACAGGAGCAATTCCCTTTGTGCACATATAATTTTCACACAAAATTAAATTCACAGATGAGCAGTGTTTGATTTTTACAGCACTTGAATCCCACTCATAGCTATGCATATAATGCTGTACTGTAAGGTTTTAAAAGTCCACTTATGTAATTGGAAGAAGAAATATTCCTGGCTGGACTCCTGAAGACAGAAGTACCACGTTGCCCTATAGACAACAGAGCTAATGAAATGTGACTTCTTTCATATTTGAGCCCTATGTCATTTATGTTACCCACACCACCTTAGTAAAATTACCTCCGCTCCATGCCAGATGATCCTTTATGTAAAATTACCTCCGCTCCATGCCAGATGGCCCTTTATAAAATACACATACAAAAAGAGAAAAACACGCACTAGTGTTGAACTATATGCTTATGAAATGGCTGCCTGCGACCAAAGAGAATGTGCAATGGCTGATTTCACTCTCCATTTAGTCAGTCACACTTGCAGTAAATTTGTAGGAATGTCATTTAGTTGTCTTCAAGAATCCTACCCAATTTCAGTGAGATTAAAAATAGTCAACATATTTCAAAATTATCAAGATGGGACTGACATGCAAACTTAGTGGAACAGACTTCAAATTAATATAATTTCTTCAGGAAAAAATGCTAAATTTTTCATTCATATTAATGGTCGTCCGAATTCTCCTGAGCACAAACATGCTGTAAAATATTGTAGCAAGTTGCACTCATGAATCCTGAGTTTATGGGAAATGAATACCAAGTTTATCTATAAAGAGTTATAACTTTAAAAATAAGAAAACAAAAAAAATACCCACAAAAACCTGTCTGGTCCAGTATGTGCTCAATTTCCCTTCTTTATTTATTGAGCTCCTGAATAAGTTATTCACCCAAAGTTCTCAAAGTGTGATATTTTTCTGCCAACAAAACAATAAAACAATACCAGAACAGGTTAGGGTTTTTCTCTTCTTTTACCTAGAAGCTCTTCATATGTTTTATTCATATTTTTGCCATCCTAAATAACACAAAATCAAGAATTTATTATGTGCATTTCCAAACAGGAAGCTGAAGGTGCAGGTCCCAGAAGCCTCTGTGTTAACACTTAAAAATTGAAAAACCATAGATATAGCAGAGACTATTGGGAGCTTCCTCTTCTTGTTCTGTTTACAAAAAACAAGTGAAGGGGAAATATAACTGTAACTGCTCAGAAATGGTAATTTGTGACCAAGGAATAATCTGGTGCAGAGGGCAAGAAATTGCAGCTACAAGAAGGGGTTAGAAAGTTGGAAGCAGGAACGCCAGGGACAGAACACTCCTTGCAAGGGAGTGAAGTTTCATTCCTAGATGACGAGGTAAGGTATAGCCTCAGCATTGTCTTGTGGCCATCCTGGAACAGGAGCACTCAGGGCCCACCTTTGTGCAGCAGAACAGGCCCAGAAGGTGCACTCACAGCTGGGCTGAGGTGCCTCATGTAGCCACTCTTAGGACTCTGGTGCTGGTGCAAGTGTATACAAGGAATCTGTTTGTGAGATATCTTTGCAAGCTCTGTGTAGAACCAATGCATTGTTCATTAATTTTTCTTTTAGCTTTAAACACAAACATGTGTTTAGTTTTCCTCAAGGGGTAGCATAAAAATTCCCCAACACAAGCTTCTTCAAAAAGTAGCTTTATTCAGAGGAGGAGTTTCAGCTAGTTTTGCTTATAGCTGTTTTCCGGCTGGCGAAAAAGTTTCATTAGCCTGAGAGGTGAGTCTTAACATTTGCCAACCCCCATCTAAATTTGTGTAGTTCTGAAGAAGATCTTCATTGAAGTTTAACCTTACTATATAAATCATGTTTTAGCTATGTGTAGGTAAGTTGAAAACAACAATTTTTTTTCATAAAAGCAGGACTACCCTGCAAGTAGGATAAAAGCTAGGGAGCCAAGTGTCAAACCTAGACACTGGAGAGACCGTAGGGTTTTTGTGTTGACTGCTTTATGAGCCAAGAGATCCTAGGCTCCCCGAGAGATCTCTTGGGCAGACCATGAAATCTTGGGATCAGTTGAGACACCTATTTGTGTGTGTGTGAGTATGAAGCAAGGGAGGACAGGGCACTGGGATCAGTTGAGACACCTATTTGTGTATGTGCGAGTATGAAGCAAGGGAGGACAGGGCATTTGGGGCCAGGTACTGGGAAAGTCTAAAAGTATAAGGCTAGTCCCTGGAGGGATCCATAACATGACATTAGACCTCACAGTCATGTAACATATCTTTGAAATAAACTACTTCTAAATGAAAGTGTTCACATAGGAATATAATTAAATCCTTTAATAATAATCCCTTTATTTAAGCCAGTACAATTTCTTATGAGTAGAAGACCTGCAGTTCACAATTTGAAGAGTCTTGGTAATTACTCTGTTCAGGAAAACCACTGTGCCCACACAAAGCCTTCTCCAGATTGAAGCATATGCAAAGATTTGGCCCAAGCTGTACTTGGATAGGATATGTGATTGAACACTGCCTGCACTTGCATCAGGGACTGAATTGCTTTCTACATCAGCTAAAATGATGTTTCAGGGTGTGGTGTTCTTGAATATGCTGCTTTCAGGTAACCATCATTTATTTAAGACAAGAGATACTAGCAAAGGAGACAAAACAAGAGTTTTTTCCTTAACGTTCCAAAACCTAAATAACCTCAGGACTGTTGCACTCCTTTTACCTCCTTACAGTCTCTCTGTATTTGCCCTTGCATGCAGGATTTATCCCTAGCCCCTCCCACACAGATCTGCAATGCTATTTTCCCTGGCAAGTAGCTGTCATATTCTGCTCTAGAACAGACTACCCCTCTTTGATGGACACTGTGCTATTTTCATATGAAGTTTGCTGGATGATTCTCTAGGGTGAAATTAGATATATAGACAGAGAATATGTTCATCTGAAAAGAGCTTTGATAATTTTATCTGGTGAATGCCTTAACTTCTGGTTGCCAGACCTTCCTTATGAAACATTCTTATAAATTCCATACAGTCCTTCCAATATTCCTCTTCATAATCCTGAGACATCTACACTGAATGAACAACACCAAGGCAGAGCTAGGGACTGAAAGGCTATATATCATTTCTGGTACAGTTATTACAGTAGCTCCTGGCACACTATTAGCCTATCTGAATTAGCACTTTTTCCCAATAATTCACAGGCACATTTTCTGAATTAACCCATTCAAGGTCCCCTTCCAATACAGTTTGGATGTAGCTGCTCTGAAATGGATGCAAAGAGAGTTTAATAACAAGGAGGTAGCCAAATTTAACCACCTGGTCTCAGAATCAGAGCTAGTGCCCTAGCTTTGCCATATCTCCCAGCACAAATGTCACATTAGCATCAAGTGATCATTTTAATCCGTAGACATGCACAATGTAACAGTGAAAAATAGTAAAAAGTCACTTGTCTTATCCACAGAAATAATAACAAAGTATTTGGCTATACAAGTCTCTAATAATCCTGGACAGGTATAATTTACACATGCAGTATATTCAATTTTAGTTGACAAATCTATCATACATGGAAGTGCCTTCCAGTAGGACTAAGATGTCAAGTAGATTAGTCATTGTCTGTCTCCTTGAAATCCAGGTGGAGTATAGGTGCCATCCTGCCCCAGGACTAGGTATGAATGTTTGCAAACAAGCTTTTACACCTCGTTTACATATCACTAAGGTGAAATGAGGCTTTCTGTAGTAAAGAGGAGAAAGAGACATCTTTCAGGAGTTCTAGAAGAATCTCTAAGCATCTTATGGATGAGATTCAGTTCCAAATTAAGACATTTCCATTTACATGTCTACATGGAGTTATAGGAGTCGATATCCTGTTATTGTCGGTAAAGACACGAGTTCAATTCACATGTTCAAACATACGTGCTTATTGTCATGTGAAAATATGATAATAAGCACAAAATATCGAAGTTATTCAGCTGAATTGTCACAAATGGCACATTTGGGAGATGCCTTGTCTATATGGAAGAGTAACTGGGAGCCAAGAGTAACCAAGCAAGCAGAAATCCATGCTCTGGCAACTGCATCAAAATACATGCAATTTTCCATAAGTAGTGCTTTCTATGATCATAAAACAATTAATCAGCCCATATAAATGGCCCATGAAAAAATGTGTGATGTAGTTGACTTTCAGCACGCTACTGACAACAGGCCACAGAGCACAAAATGGAGGCAAAATTTTCTTTACAGTTTCAACAAAGTCCCCCCCCGCCTTTAGCTTCAGATCTCTGACAATATGGTAACGTGTCAAAGGCACTGAACAATGAGGAGGAAGAATTTGGAAAGACTTTTCTTACTATTTACTTACATTTTCAATGTTCAAACTCCAGTGTCAGTAGAGCTGGAGAGAAAGCGTTTGTGTAAAAAAGAGCTACAAGGGCAGATACTGTTGAAAATAAATGTGACAAAAAGGCTGAAATCCTCATTTTTGCAAAAGAATAAAACTTTTAATAGTCATTCACTTCTAATTATGCTCCAGCAATGAATGATTAGAATAATGAAAGTTGTTAGTATAATTTCCTATTCATCAAGAATACCAAGCAGGAAGGATCACATACCATTTGCATATCATTGAAGTTAATTCCACTTTCATGTTTTACTGAATACAATAAAATATTAAACAAAATAAGCTATCACTGACAATACATTTGCACTTTTCTCATAATTCTTTAGTCAGAAAGGCAATCGCAAGAACATTGATTTGCAGAATTTTTGATAATCAGTTTCATTTTGGG
>NW_008666707.1:0-19201 GCF_000695815.1 Acanthisitta chloris | reverse complement strand
GCAAGTTCTGTCTGACCCAAGGCAATGGTCATTTTACTTTCAATTCACCACATACCTTCCTATCCATTCCCTACATCACTGTGGATGGAAAAGCATGTCCAAATTTAACTGTGAGATACCCTGGACTGCTTCTGATACTCTATTGACGTTAGTGGAATTATAATAATGAAAATCAATTAATAAACTGCTGTTAGTGTGTACTGCTTCCTAAGGGAAGGGAAAGGTGAAAATGAGGCAGGCAAGGCACTGTTCCCACCAACACAGGAACAGTTCCACAATATGCAAACAAGAACAGGAGTGCAGGCCAGTAAGAGAAACCAAAATCAACCAGTGGCACAGTGACAGCCATACATCTCTGTAGCTCCCAGTTTGTCTTTCAGTAAAAAAGCTGCACTTTGAGCATAGACTGATAAACTCCTCAGAGGTGGCTGTTGCAGAGCTTGTAGGTGCACTTGGGGCCCTGACATCTTTCCCTGTAAACTGTGTCATAAAAGGAAGAAAAATTCAATATGCAACAGTAGTCATAAAACAGGTTACAGTATATTTTGAACTATGAATGACCAAAAAAATGTATGTTTGAAATCATTCACCTGGTCTTTTCATGGATTGATCCCATGATTTTTCTCCCTTCAATGAAACCCTGAAACAATCATTAATAATTAGACATGACACTCGGAGAGCACTACAGAAAATTGCTTTACCCTGAAACAATCATTAATAATTAGACGTGACATTCGGAGAGCACTACAGAAAATTGCTTCTCTTCCTCTAAGTCCTGCCTCCCTAAGGACAGGCAGCCATCTCCTACTAAGGGAGTTGAATACTGATCACCACTTCTGGAGTACTCTGCAAGTTAGACTACTCTGAGTAGCCTGTGTACATGGAAGCAGCTGTAACCAGCTGTAACCAGCTGTAACCAGCCAGCTAGATGTTCCTCCACTGATGAAGTCAAGGAAGTTTAGAACTTGTAATCCGGAGCTGCAAAGTATCTTGCATCTGTAACCACTCCAGGACAATCTTGCATAATGAATAATTTGTGAAATGCACAATTACACTGAAAGTGGCCCTCTGATATCTTGGACTGAATGTAATTGTTTCAGAAAGATAAGTATAAGCTACAATACAGCCATAATGGCTGGAATATTCTGCAGGGCATCCCTGACAAATGAAGCACTCAAAAGTTTTAATTAAACCATTTTTGAGACTTAAATACCTTAAATACCGAATTATGAAAATTCCAAGTTCCATTGCTGTGTTCTGCCAGATTAATTTACAGGAAAATGCAAAGAAAGGAAATGCTTTAGATCAGAGTCTCCTGACAAAGACTCATAGTGAAAGGGGGCTATCAAGTATGACAGGGTGAACACAGCATTTTTAAGAGTAAGAAAACTGGAAAAATTCTTTAGGGGAATCCAGTTTATTCTCATAGACATGATAAATTTAGCCTGAAGAGTTCTGTTAATGAAGGATAGTTACTTAGAAAGTGGAAATCACTTCATTCCCACAAGGGAGAAAAACCACAATAAAAACTGCTGTCAGAAATGAAAGGGACTAAGCAAGCACAGAAGAAAATAGACCAGCCTAGAGTTATTTAAGAACATAGAAGATGTTGCAAGACTCTTAGGAAGCTAGCTCTTTCTAAAATTATCTGTTGTAGAGTTTAAATTTCCTTCTAAATTATTTAAGAAATGAGAGTGAGCTATCTCACCCTGCTGCAAAAATGAAAACTATCACTGATAGGAAAACAAAAGGACTCTTATCTGTAATAAGTTTCAATTTCACAAGAAAATAGTCCTAAAAGCCAGAATGGTTGTCTTTGAAAACTCTTTTCCATTTAACCATCTTACATTCAGCTTTTCCTAACCAGAGAAGAAAAGAGAAGCAATTCCAGCCTTAGCTCAAGAGATTTTATCTTTGAAGTTATGATCACAATGTTTATCACTCAGCTAAGCCCCCACCTTTCGAAGTGGAGGTTGCACTGCAGCCACTGGAAATAGAAAAATTGAACATGAAAACAACTATCATTGCAATGTGCTTTGAAATATTCCAATGAAAAATGGTTATTATTTGGTAGAACTGCACTGCCTATAGTAGCGTACTCTGGGCATGTCTGTAGAACAAAGAAAAATGGTTATTATTTGGTAGAACTGCATTGCCTACAGTAGCGTGCTCTGGGCATGTCTGTAGAACAAAGTTTTCCCAGTTTCTCTAGTGTTACCTAGTCTGCAGAAATGCTCATTCCAGTAATCTGCAGCATATAGGTAGCCCTAAAGACACAACAAAAGTATAAAATAGAATACAAAAGAAGTAACATAAATTTGTGCCATTTCCATGACATAATGCCTCAGATTAAATCTATTTAAAAAAACAGACATTACAGTAATTAAAAAGGATTTCAATAAACTAGGCAGACTAGTTAATGAGACAGGTGCACAGGTAGTGTTCACCTCAGTTCATGCAGTAGCAGGGATGGATGAAGAGAGGAGTAGGAAAACCCACCTTATCAATAGGTGGCTAAAGGATTAGTGCTACTGGCATAATTTCAATTTTTTTGACCACGGGGCATATTCTATGTTACCAAGCCTGCTAGAGTCAGATGGGCTTCATGTCTCTAGCAGGGGCAAAAGAACTCTAGCCCATAAGTTGGCAGGGCTGATCAGGAGATCTTTAAACTATGTTCAAAGTGGAAGGGTTTGAAACCAGGTTTTCCAGAGATGAGCTTAAGGGTGAGAAGCTAGAGTTAGGAGTTAAATCATCAGTCCAGCTGAAGTACATGTACACTAATGCACACAGTGTGGGTAACAAACATGAGGAGCTGGAGGCCACTGTGCAGCAGGAAAGCTCTGACATAGTCACCATCACAGAAGCGTGGTGGGATGACTCGCATGACTTCAAGAAGGAAATACTGAACGCACAGGAGCAGCTGTCCCGGTGTGCTGTAAGGTGAGCTGGCGGGGAAGGCGGACGGCCTGGCTTAACAGGGAGACTTTGAAGGAAATTATGAAAAAAAAAGAGAGTTCACCAGCCCTGGGGAAAAGGGGCAGGCTACTCAAGAAGAGTTCAGGGATATAGTCAGGTCATGAAGGAAGAAAATTAGAGAGACAAAGGCACAGTTTGAATCAAATCTGGCCACTTCTGTCAGGGAGAGCAAAATGTGTTTTTATAAATACATCAACAGCAAAAGGAAGGGCAAGGAAAACCATCATTTCTTGTTGGACATGGGAGGGAACAGAGTGACCCAAGATGAGGAAAAGACTGAGGTACTTAACACCTTCTTCGCCTCAGTTTTCAATAGTAGGACAGGTTGTCCTCAGGACAACTGGCCTCTAGAGCTGATAGACAGAGATAGGAAGCCAAACAGCCTCCCTGAAATCCGAGAGGAAATGGCTAGAGATCTGCTTAGCCACTTGGATCCTCACAAAGTCTATGGGACTGGATAGCACAGGATGTTCACTATTGTGCGATGGTGCTATCCCTGCTCTCCTTATAGTAATATCAGCAACAAGCTTATCTCCCTAAAGCCATCTTCTACTCCTTATCCAAACATCCTAAAGTTTCAATACATGTGATGAGACTGACAGCCCAGGGTCAGCTTGCTACTCTGTGCTGTAGCACTGCAAAAGAGGTTTGCTTGTAATGCCAAGGCAGCTTGACCTGGTTCTGGAGGAAAAGAGTGAAAGAAACAATCCATGTCATTCAACAACTCTGTGCTTGTCAATGATATCACCTGATATGTTTGAGATTCAAGAAAGATAGACATAGTTTATTAGCTTCAGACATTCAGTATGTGCATTAAATGAAATGCAAATATAACTGTGGCATTCATTAGGAACAGAAGCTTAACTTAGGAGTATTTCTATTTTAAAGCCCTTGCTGCAAGACTAAACTTAAACACCTAAAACTAATAACCAAGTGCTAAAAATATTCTTTAAATTCAAATTTTAAACATCAAATCAGTTTCAAAAAAACCCTACACATTGCCAGTGTATTTGAATATCAGGCTGTCCATTTAAAATATGCATGAAGGTGTTTCCTCTCAGTTCTCTGTTTAACTACATGTTGGGGTTAGTATTCCTTTGAAAGTGAGAACAATGAGGCAATTCCACATGTGTTCCCACCAGGGCCTCAGGTTGAGACACCATGGCAGTGATGGTGATATGTGTTTGTTTGGAAGATCAAGCCTGTTTCTCACCTTATGCATCACATGCATTCTGGACAACTTCTCTCATTCTTGTGCTGATCCACGTCTTCCTGTTGGCCTTCCACATGTCTTGTCCTCTAATACCATGTCTCTCCACCCACAGCCTGACAGCCTTTTTTCTCCAGTCACTAAAATCAGAGCCTCAGCATCTGATTATCTCACAGTCACTGATGTCCTCCTCAATCCATAGCCCTATTGACCATGGTCTTTTTCACTATACAGTTTTTGGGCTATTAATCCACAAACCCAGACAGAGAGGACTATTATTCCCTAAACCCAGATATATCTACACCTATGATAACCCTAATCAATCTGTCCCTACAACCAATATATTTGTTAGCCTAGAAAAGTTAACATGAAAGATTCATATCACACACCTTCTGAATTAATTTCTGTTAAATGTACAAAGCATTAGTGACTCTTCATGTGGTAAACTTAATAAAAAAATTATTTCAAGTTGTTCAATCTCTAAGATAAAGCCATGGTAATAATAAAATTCTTTAGTTATAACTAATATTCCAGTGGGCTGAGAAACCCAAACCAGGAATTGTAAGTTTTTTCTTCATTGTTCCATGGAAAGACTAATGGGAAAAAAAACAAACCAATATGAGTACCTGGCAGGAAGGACAACTCACTATGACTAATAACTTGTTTACAAACTCCCCGGCCTCCAGCCCTTATACACCTAGCACAGAGACAAAGAAAATCCGGGCTCAGAGAAATTTCAAAGAATCATTCAAATCACAGGAGCAGACTGATTACAAAAATCACTGTTTCTTTGGTCTCTAGTGATTGTGAAAAACAGTTAATCATGATACTAAAAAATGTTCTGTACTTATTGAAACATTATAGTCTCATTACTTCACATGTTTTCTTTTGCCTAGATAAAACCACTGCATATGCTTCAAGATTTCTTCACAAGTCATGTTTTTGCTGGTGATTTTATTTGTAGTTGAGGTCTTTCAGACTGTCAAAGTTGTTTCTCAGAAATTAAAGCTTGGTACACAGAAAATGGACACAGTATTTAAGGTGCTATTTTACTAGTTCTCCCACCTGTCACATATCAGCTCTCCTGCCAGTACTTACAGGAAGAAGAGCTATTTCTTGCCAAGAGCATAGCACTGCTGACTCTTATTTAGTTGGCATTTCGATGCAACCCTTCAGAGTTGCTACCTCACCAGTCATTTCTCCTTCCTAAACCTGGAGCATAAATACAGGTGTAAGTCCACTCTTTCTCTGAGCAGGTCTACACTACACAGCTTGGTTTTGGCATAACAAACCACTTGCTCTCTACTTCATATACACGTATCCAGGACTATAATTAAACCATAGTTTCATCTCTAGACATTTTCCTCCACCATGGAATACTGGACATTACTGCCAGCTTTGGACACTGAAGGAGGGAGGTTGAAGGTGTGGTCAAGTAAGAAAAATCTTACAATCTTCTATGCCTAGCATTTAGTCTTAAAGCCTTCTTCAGGGCAAGGGAGCACACAGCTTGGGGTGAATGATAGAAATTCAGTAAGATGGAACATTATATCAAAGCATATATGTGTTCTCTATGAAGTCTATGACTACTTACAATCTTCCTCATGGACCTAACAAGTCCCATGACCATTATCTTCTACTGAGCGTTTATGACACGTATATTCTTACAGAAGACTAATTGTGTGGACAGGAATCCCAGCATGTGTTCTAAGAACAAACAAAGCAAGGAAACAAACCCATCCACATTTCTCAAATGAATAGAAAGGAAAAGCAACACAAAAGAGAGAGGCTTGGAATGGATATACCTGAAGCCATGTAAAGTAAACCTAAAATCTCCCTAAGTTGCCTAATTCATTCTACATAGACATTTCATATTTGGGTTCATCTCTGAATTGCCCTTTGTGAAACTTGTATGTGTCCCAGCAGCAACTTGAGGAAAATAAGCAGAAGCAGTTCAGCAATGTGAATATCCAATGAGAAAAATGTGGTCAGAGTGACAAGCTGGTGTTGGCAATGTAGGTTCCTAGTAACTGTCAATCCTCTTTTAAGTATCACTGGCTGCTTATTTGACATCTGAACACAAACTTTACAGACTCAACTGAAATAAATAGGATCCATCTGAATATTTTAGCTGTGTAGCATCAGATCCAAATGGGACAATCAAATTTCTTTGTAGTGCATGTAGAATAAACACCTTAAACTAGGAATTGAGTGCTAAAAATATTCTCTAGATTTCAATTTTAAGAATCAAATCAGTTTTAAAAAAAAACCCTGCACATGACCAGCATATTTGAAAGAATTTCACCAAAATTTCACAATGTATATACATTTCAGAGCACACCTTAATGTACATCTAATTGAATATGTCTGAATAGATAAATAATGAGCAGATCGAGGTCAGATCTGTCTTGTGAACACTTCAGTCAATTTGCATCTTTACAAATTTGATCCTATATCTGGGAACAAGCTTTATTATTTTAAATACAGCTGTGTTTCAAATTGCCAAGGTACTCTCTTAACTTCAGAAGTTCCTTGAAGGCAAGCTCCAAATACCTTGAGACTGATAGTTCATAATTTCTGCCATCTGAAAAACAAATTCTAACTTGTGTTACTTATATATCAGTTGGAGTGAAATTTGCATTTACTTTCATGGAATCACAGGCTTCCCTAACACCAGATAAAAAAGATGGAAGTTATTAACACTCACTGAAATTATTCTGAAGTCTGCAGAAATAAAGGCTGGGTTAAACGGTGTGCATGTGTGTAATATGCAAGACACAACTGGCTTGCAATACACAGTAAGCCATGCAACTATCTACCATTTGTTTGACACTTTTAGATATTTTATGTTATTTAATATACAGTTTTCTCTTTAATCCTATTGGGTATCATCTCACAATCATGCACACAGAAGAATAAATCCATTATTTAACTTCTAATGTCATCCACTTGGTATGCAATTGATATAAATGGCATACACATAAAATTGTAGAAGTAAAAATTTCCTAAAACAGTAAGGGAATAAATGATAGAATGAAGGAGGATGAGGGTGAAATATCAACTGTATTCAATCAAACCATTGTGAAGTTGCTATACTTTGAGAGTCATGATAACTTTAAAAAGAGACTCAGAGCCTTAAGGAAAGGTATAGATCAACATTACTTTTTTCTCTTCTATTCCTAAATGTAGGAATATTTTCCTCTGTGAACTGATGAAGAAGGTGCATTTAAAATCAATGTTATCCTGACAAGAACTACAGAACACATCGGTTTCTAAAGGTTTTTTTATCAGTACACATAGCTGCATTGAAAAACATCTTTTGAGACTACTTCCCAGAATATTTTATGCAGAACGCCACTGTCTAGACTGCTTCATGCAGTTGAAGACAATATTTGCTGTCCCAAGTGGTGAATGCCTGTTTCACTCACTATGTAAGATATATTAGGTATGATGCCCTTGAGGTTGCTGCTTTGGAGACTGAATCTGAAATTATTTATATTATGCTATTTGTAACAGCTAGACTCATAGAAGGCAACTGAGTGGCAGGGAGTCTATTTAATTACAGCTTAATTATAGCTTTAATTATAGCATCAAATCAGGCCAAGTTGTTGCTGTTAGGGTGAAAGGCATCCACAAAACAACAGCAACACAAAAAAAAGAGATAAAAGGACTGAGCTTTCCTCATACATATGCACTGGGTTTTGGCTAAGGAGAAGAAAGGCATGATTCTGTACTGAGTTTCCACATTCTAGAAATGCAGCATAAAATAGAAACATTGTGATGAAAAGTGCTTCACCAAGACAAAGCAGATGATAACTTCCCTCTTTCATCACCAAAAACTTTATTGTGGACTTGACCTAGCCTTACAGAACTCCATTTCTACTTAGTACAATGTAGGCTGCATGAGATTTCCTGTGTATAGGTGGACTGGAGATGCCTTTGAGTTCATCTGATCTCCTTCCTGCCACAGAACAGCTTTCAGAGTTTAACACCTCTGCTGTGCTGAGGTATGTGGGTAGAGGGAGCCAGAGTTCATGTTCTGATGGTCCCTTGGCCTTGAGCAGGTCCATCTTGGGCTGAACCTGTTCCATCTAGAGATCATGACTCCAACTGCATCCATGGATTTCAGTGTAGGGCACTATGCAAAGTACACAGATGATAAATGAAATAAAACCCAACAAATAGGAGCATATAAGACAGAGAGAACAAAAGACCATAACAATTGTATACAGCAGTGGGGACTTCAGTAAAACAGGAATGAAAGACACTTCCACAAACCATGTGGTCCACCCCTCCACCTTGAGGCAGAAGCAGTATGCATGTTGGGCAGGCACTTACCTGATCTATTCTTCAAGCTCATCAGTATGAGAATTGCACAGATACATTTCTTAGTGCTGCACCAAACCTACTGTTAGGAAGTTTGTCTCATCTTAATCTGCAGTGCTACAGAGCTGACCAACCCTCCTTATTCTTTTACAACAGACAGCAGACATGGAAAATAGAACATTCTCATATTCTTTGCCTGTTTCCATGTTTTTGGCCAAACCTTCCCAATCTTGTCAGAACTTAAAAATTGCAATTAATTTGAGTTCTTTCTCATTCTGAATGTTTTCTAAGGGATCACTTTCCTATGGCTATGCGTCATAGATTGACAGATGCACAAGTCCTGGAAACACTTAAGAATTCCACCTGATATCTTACCAATGTTGAGTAGAGAAGTGTTTGAATTGCCATCTCTTACAGGCCCTACTTTATTTGCATGTCCTTGCCTCATGTTTGGATGCTTTGGCAATAGCTTGAAATAATTGACTTGTCATCTTCTGTCTGCTTGCAGACAAGTGATCCATCAAATATCATCCCACAACTGATGTCTACATTAGTGCAAAACCTTATTCTTGTCCTCCACAAGCATATGAATAAAACAGTTTCTTCCTGTTATGCTTAAAATGAGTGAATTTCAGAGAAAACTTCCAAAACTTTTAACAAGCAGCTTCTACTACAGACTCTTTTTACGAGTTTAATTGGAGCTTTAGAGATTCAGTCTTCTGCAGGTTTTTTGACTAAAGATGAATTTTACCTAGTGGGTTCTTTCCTCGGTTGCTTTAGGCATATACATTTTACCAATGTTTCTATCAGTATAGCTATATTTGCTAGAGATACTATATTTTTAAACAACTATCTCCATAAACACCCAATCTCCATAAATGTATATGCAATTGTATCAATATATCTACTCTTCTACTCTTGTTAGTCTTCTTGGTCTTTGAAACTAGCACAAGAAATAGTTTTTTACTAAAATAACAGCTATCAGATTATCAGTGTGATTGCTTAGTTACACCAGCATGAGTGTAAAAAGACATGGATCATAGTTAGGACAGCGCTTAAGGACATACTGTTTTGGTCATAACTTATATCAGTCAAGATATTTCTGCTCCAACTGCTTGCTACTGCTTCTCTGTCACAGCCCAGTGTTCCTATCTCTTGAAATCCATAGAATGTTTGTGTGTGCAGCTGCACCTTGATTCTCTTGAAATACTGTACTGAGAAAAGACATATAAAGTAATCAGAAGTTCCTACTTTATGAGTCACTTTATGACTCTTCCATCCTCATCAACACCTGCCGCTCTTCAACCTTGAAGTATATTTATGCTGTATAGCAGAATATGGTGCAGAGATTGGTCAGCAAGCACTGAATGCCTTGCTTCAAAATCAGGAATTCATCAGACATTCTCAGAATGATTCTGTGTCCAAGTTAATAAACCTTCTGAGACATGACACAGGAGATTAAGGAGAAGTCAAATCCTGATGGTAGACTACAATGAGCAATACTTTCTGGTGGGCAAGCAAGAAGAAACTGGAAGCAATTATTTCCTAATCTGGATCCACTCTAGAAAGAGCATTTTATCTGATCCAATTTTCTGCTCCTTTCGAGAACACTATAACACATTTTAGTGCATCTAGGAATAAAACCCTTCTATTATTTTCTCAGGACTTTATAATTCTTTCTCATCCAACTTAGTTATATTCTACTTACTGAATAAATTTTTTTAAAGTCAAAAGCATAATAATCTTGATCCATTTCAGGAGATGGAAAAAACATTTAGCAGTATTTCTTCAGGAAAATTGTTTTAGATCTTGCTGTTATGAGGCACAATTAAATGTAAATGTTTCTTTACAGCAGAATTACTACTTCATTTATAAACACATAAAATGGACTTTAAGAGTATGGGATTTTGCACCTATTCACAAGATTTTAGTGCTGTTCTTATAAAAGCAAGCACCAATAGCTTGTTCTCTCAGTCTTTCTCTTTTTTTCTTTTCTTCAATAATCCCAGCAAATTTCAAGGTCATACTGAAAGTTACTGCACAGCAATGTGCACTACTATAGTTAATGCATGAGAATGTGTACTTATATCCATTTCTATTTATTCATAAAACATCTAAACAATTTTTGCTTCAAATGAATTTATAAAATAATTTTACAGTGTCCAATTAATTATTTTAATTATTATCTTATGTTACATTCAAGACCCTCTACCTTTAAAACAGATGTATTAGTGAAATCTATCCCCCTATGATTTTAAACTAGCCTAAATTGTTTCAGTTAGCAATATTCACTGGGGAATAAATTGGAAAACTAATAAAGTGTACCACTGTCAGTTTAAAAGGTAAGAAATAAAATTATTTATAAGTTATGTGGATTAAGAATGGCCTAACTAGTGTATCTCAGAATACTGTGGGGAATCATTGTCAAATATTATTTTCCTGTATAAATTTCCAATTTGATGGTTGTAGGCCCAGTAACCCATGGTCTAGAATGAAATATACATTTATTTAAGAATTTTCATAGGCCATTAAAGACATATATGCACAGCAGAATGAAATGCCCTCAAGAATTACCAGCTCAAATCCTAGAAGCAGCATATCTGGATTGTCATATATTGTTCATAAGTGCCTTGCATCTCAGAAGATATTATCAATTTAGGCAAAAGGGCAATTTGAGAGTGGCTGTTTAGTTTCTGATTTTGAAGCAAGTCATTTGATGATACCTGGGAAATCTCTGCAACATGTTTTACAAGGGCAGATAGTGATAGGACAAGTGTGAATGGCTCTAAACTGAGTGAGGATAGGTTTAGATTAGATGTTAGGAAGAAATTATTTGCTGTGAGGGTGGTGAGACACTGGAACAGGTTGCCCAGAGGAGCTGTGGATGCCCCATCCCTGAAAGTGTTCAAGGCCAGGTTGGATAGGGTTTCAAGCAGCCTAGTCTCATGAAAGGTGTACCTGCCCATGGCAGGGAGGTTGGAACTAGATAATCTTTAAGGTCCCTTCCAACTCACATCATTCTGTGGTTCTATGATTCTAATGAGGGATAAGTATGTCTGAGGAATTAAGAGCGGTAAATAATGATGACAGACAGGCCACACAGGATGATCTTAATGTCTTTGTAAGGAAGGCACCATTAAGTTTCTTTAATGAAACAAAGCTCAAGATTATACAATGAACTACTAAAAAGAAGATATTTAAAGCCTTACTAACTTCAAGATCATGTATACTTTGCAGTGAACAAGTAAAATCAACATGATCCAGTACCTTGCAGAAGTGAAAAACCTAATGGAATCTTTGAATATGAATACAGGAAAACAAATGAAAAGTTTAAACTTCAGAAAACTTGGTAATCATTGATGAAGCTAGTATTACAGTTCTGTTCACCACAGTTTTAAAAAAAAAAAAAACTAGGAAAAATGGTGTCATGGTTTAGGAATGGTATTCCCCAATTTAGTGTTCCCACTAAAACACCCCAGACCATACACCACTCACTGTCTCACCTACTCCCTCCCCCTGCAGCAGGATGGTGAAGAGAATTGGGGGCACAAAAAGGTAAAGATTAGAATTGCCACTGCATGCAGTTCTGGTGCCCTCAACGTAAGAAGGACATGGAACTGTTGGAGCAAGTCCACAGGAGGGCCGCAAGGTTGCTAAGAGGACTGAAGCATCTCCCCTATGAAGACAGGCTGAGGAAGCTGGGGCTGTTCAGCCTGGAGAAGACTGCATGGAGACCTCGTAGTCTATCACTGTCTGAAGGGGCCTACAGAGGAGCTGGAGAGGGACCCTTTTCTAGGAACTGCAATGATAGGACAACAGGTAACAGGTTCAAGCTGAAGGAGGGGGAAGTTAGGCAAAATATTAGGAAAATGTTTTTTTGCTGTAAGGGTGGTGAGACACTGGAACAGGTTACCCAGGGAAGTGGTGGCAGCCCCAACCCTGGCAGTGTTCAAGGCCAGGCTGGATGAGGCCTTGAGCATCCTGGTCTAGTGGAGAGGTGTCCCTGCCCATGGCAGGGGGAGTTGGGACTAGATGATCTGTAAGATCCATTCCAACACCTAAAATTCTATGATTCTATGGGTTGAGATAAGAACAATTTACTAGAAACAGCACTGAAATAAGTAAATAAAGAGTAACAACTGCTATACTAACAATGCAGTGTACAAGACAGGCAAAAGGCTCACACATGATAGCTCACCGCATGGAACCCAGTGCTGCAAAAGTTAACCCTGTCCTGACCAGCGTCAGGACAAATGGGAAAACTATAGAAAGAACACATTATAAAAATATGTACCGCAATTAAACAACAACGTAGCTTAGTTTTTTCATTCTGTTTTATTTCAGCAAACAAGCAAATTTTTAGAGAGTAAATACTATATTTGAAAAGGATTTTGATCCAGTAGGGAAGGGCTTGTTGACTGGAGGCCGAGACATTTAGATTACGTTTTTCTTTTACCTTCACAATAAATGGCTCAGTTCTCCATTTTTCTTTCCTGGAAACTGATGGCAAGATCCTTTCCAGAACTATTCTTCAGCGTGCAATATGCTCTTGATCTCAGCAAAACAGTAAGAGAATTTCTCTATCTATAAGGAATAAAACTAAGGGAATTAATGATGTTTTCTTCCCATTAAAAAAAACCCTGTCTGATAACATATACTCACTCCTGACCCTGCAGGACTGAAAAGAGGTTGGGACTATGTTAGATGCTGTTCAAGCTTGGAATAAGTGCATGGGGGGAAAAGGGAAGAGAAGGGAAGGGAAGGGAAGGGAAGGCCGATCTAACAAGCAAATGTATGGTGTGCAAGCTATTCAGCACTGAATCCTTGGTATGTTAACTGCCATGCTAACTGCCACCAGGTACACTAATTTGGTGTGTATACAAATATATACACACTATTTATATATGCATAAAATTCTATGTATAAATTTATAGAAATTCATTAGGTTAGCTAACCATATCAGTCTGTGCCCCACATGACTCAGATACTGTAGAAAAATATTGGCAATGCAAAATATCTTGCAATGTATTCATGTATTCATGTATTTCAAAAAACCAAAAGAGATCTCAGTAAGAGCCCACACTTAGATTAATATGATTTAAAAAAAACACAGCAAAGTTTAATGTCTGATGGTGGAACAATATAGATCTACAGTTTTTGTTGAGTTATGTGGATGACCCAGACAGAGAAATTAATTACATGTCAGCATCCTGCAGAAAATAAAGGCCAAGAGTTGTGTTTTTGAGCAAGAAAAATTGAGCAGCACATATTAATTACAGTCTTCCACTCAAATTACTTTGTTTTGCAAGAAACATCTAGAGTAGCTGTAGATCTTCCATTGCTCAAAACACATTGACTTCTCCAAGATCAATAGCTCACACACAAGTGGAATATTTATCTAGACAGAATCTCAGAGACTTCAAGATTGCAGAGCCTTACAATAAATTATTGAATATTGGTATTTTAACTGTTTCCACATTTTAATGTAAAAGTAATTGAAATTAATGTTTACATTAAGCAGTTAAAAGTAAAATAAAATGCACATTTTTCATCTTCTGAGCATTGATTTCAATATTGGAGCTATTTGCACTAAAATACACTTTTCAGGCTGCCACTAAGACTGTTGTTAATAAATTTCTTTTTCTTTTTAATTCTAAAGTAAAATCTAATGTGGAGATGTCAATTTACAAGGCCAATATTGTAATTCTATTAAAACATCATACAACCCCTGTCATCTGAGCATATTTTCTTACTTTTTGTAGCACTTTCCATGAATCCAGACTCTTTTCATACGTTCATTCTCAGTTCCTGTCCCCTGATGAGAACACAAAACTGACATATTGGGAGTAAAGAGATTTTTGTAGTTGATCCACTTTTGAAAAGTTGAGGTTTAGGCCTGTCAAACTGTGCTCACCCATTCTATGGTCCCGTACAGGATTCTTGGTTATGCCAACACAGTCCTTTGTGTGTCCACCTTGAAGCCTAGAGCAAGGAACTGATTTGGCTTTAAAAAACTAAGCAGAGCTATTCTTTATTTACTGTCAGATGACTGCAATTCATTTCTGTTTCCCACTGCAGCACCCCATGATATGGTACTGGAGACAGTTGTAAGGAAGGGATGGGAAGGAGAAGTGGTTCTAGAGGGCAGTATCAGTGGCTGGTAGCACACTATAAAATAACTGCAGGAACACTTCAACAAACTCCTCTAAGCAAATAAAACTATACTTCACCTCTTTGCTCTGATCTGCATATTATTTGGTCCTAAATTGTGACATACCTTTGTACTGCTTGATCTCTAGTTTTGATGTGCATTTATTTTCTCTCACACATGGTAAGAAGATATTCTGGCTTCACCTTGTCTTCCTCTTCCTGTCCTAGTCTCTCTCCTCTTCAAAACAGGCATCTATGAAGGCATGCAGTAAACCAGCTCAAGCCCTGGTCTTCTGAAAAATTACCAAGTATAATGTTGCATTACTATTAAATGTATTGTGAAAGAGTGAAAATAGATAGCTAGGGACCTAAAGGAGGTATAAACATATCTTTCCAGTGAGTATACCAATTTACGAGCATATCAAAGCACAGCCTCAGAAACTAATTACAGGCAGAAACTTTGTCTTCCATCTCTGTATAGAAAAACTCATGTTTTTCACTGTGTTAGTACAGCTTTACACCTCATGCAGTGCTTTACAATGCTTGCTGAACATAGCATGTTTTGCATTAGTCTTTGTCAGGTTTTACCAAATGTTTAGAAGAGGGTGAAAACTATAATGAGCAGGAGAAGAATGGCTGTGAAATACACTGAAGGTAAGAAGAATGGACACTCTTAGGGCTCATTTGGCTGACTTCTGGCCTCTAGAAAAAAATGATTGTTTGGAAGAGACAGTATTTACTTTCAACCAAGTACACATTTGATATTCAATGTATGACACATGCTGCATTCCCATGGAGTTTTCTAAGGCTGCACAAGACACAATTCCTTATTTTTATTCAGTGCTAGCAGAATAAATTGCACATAAACATCCAGCACAGATAGGATCTGTCCATTAGTTCCATGAAGAAAGGGAATATGTCAGTTACACATGATTTTATTGCAACTATAAATTTAATCTACAGTATTTTTCTTTTTACTTGTCAGTGTTCCTCTGTTCTTGTGCATACAAATATTAGGAGCTTCACACTGAGGAATAGTATAGGTCTTAAACCTCACCTCTTCCATTCCACCTGCCAGAATTCAGTTATAAGGCAGAGCTATAAGGCAGAAGTTATAAGAACACTGCCTTCCAAAGGGGGGGAGGGTCCAATATGCAGACCAGACCCTGCCAACAGGGAGGTCTGCTGCCTCCCAGGGCCTCAGATATGGAATGCCACCAGAAAACTCCCCCATCTCATGGGGCCCTCTGATTACTATCCATTACTGATTCTTTAAGTCAGTAATGAAGAAATAACAAAGAGAAGTCCAAAGTCAGTAAAAAGGGATTTCAGGGCCTTGGGAAGATTGGTTGAAGGATCAGGAGCACAGGTAATAGTCTCAGTCCTTCCAGTAGCAAGGGATCATACTGAAGGGAACAGGCAGATTCTTAAATCAGCACATGGCTCAGAGGGTAGTGTAACAGGAAATATTTTGGGGTTTATGACCATGGGTTGATTTATAAAACACCTGGTCTGCTGAAACTCAATGAGACACACCTTTCTCAGAAAGCAAAATGGGTTCTAGCATAGGAGCTGGCAGGGCTAGTGGGTAGAGTTTTAAACTAATTCGGAAGGGGGAGAGGGACAGTACCAGGCTGGCCAGTGATAGCCAGGGGGACTGCATGCCAAAATTTCAGGAAGCAAAAGCTACTGAGTTTGCTCATTCCACTTCAACTGGTGTTGGCTATAAGGAACCACACCTCAAATATTTCTATACCAATGCAGGCAGCATGAGAAACAAAGAGAAGCTTGAAGCTTTGGCTCAGTCCCAGAGATTTGACATCATTGGCATAAGTGAAACCTGTTGGGATGAGTCCTGTGACTGGAATGCTATGCTGGATGGTTACAGGTCCTTTGGGAGGGATAGGCAGGCAAGGCAAGGTGGGAGGGTAGTATTGCACGTAGCTAAGGGGTAGGAATGTATGGAGCTTGCAGTCATCAATGGCGCAGTTGAGCGCCTCTGGGTAAGGATTAAGGGATAAACAAATAACACAGATACCACTGTGGAAGTCTACTACAGATCACCCAACCAAGATGACAAGGCTTATTCTTTAAGGGACCGGGTTATGTCTCCAAATCAGTGTCCCTTGTCATTATGGGGGACATCAATTTGCCAAATGGTAACTGGGAACATCATACAGCTGACACAAACAGATCAAGAAAATTCCTAAAACACCTGGATAACAACTTCAGGATGCAGGTATTATGGGAGACAGCTAGGAATGATGCCCTCCTGGATTTGTTGCTTGCTAACAAAGAGAGCCTCAAGAGCGAAGTAGCAATGGGTTTGGCCATAGTGACCACAAAGCAATTGAGTTTAACATCTCTGTTGACAAGAGGAAAAGTGCCAGCAAAACTACAACTTCAACTCTGGACATAAGGAGACCAGACTTTGGGCTACTCAGCAAGCTGGTGGGTAAGGTCCCCTAGGAAAACAATTTTTCAGCTACCAGGGTCCATCAGTGTTGGTCACTTCTTAAGCACCATCTCCTAAGTGCGGAGGAACAGGCAATTCCTAAATGTCAGAAGTCCAGCAGATGAGGCAGAAAGCCAACTTGGCTGACTAGGAATCTTCTTTTGGAGGTGAGATATAAAAGGGTGGTGTATATCCAGTGGAAGCAGAGTAAGGTGATGTGGGAGGAATACAGAGATGCAGCTCGCCACTGCAAGGAGAAAAATCGTGTGGCCAAAGCTCAGATGGAGATGAAGCCAAAACTGTGGGGGACAATTAAAAGAATTTCTGTAAGTACATTAGTAGCAAAAGGCAGTTTAGAAATTACATCAGCCCATTACAGGATGAGGATGGTCACCTCATAAACAGGGACATAGACAAGGCAGAACTGTTTAATGCCTTCTTTGCCTCTGTCTTCAACACTCACTGATGTTGGGCCAAGGGATTAAACTCCCAGATGATTCTGATGCTCTGAGGGAACTGCTGCTCCAGGTGGATCCATACAAATCTATGCAGCCTGATGGGACTCATCAGAGAATTCTTAAGGAGTCTGATTTCTTTGCAAGGCCTCTCTCAATGATTTTTCAATGGTCTTGGGAATCTGGAGAGGTCCCATTTGACTGGAAGCTAACTAATGTTGTCCCGATTTTCAAAAAGGGCAAGAAGGATGACCCTGGTAATTACAGGCCTGTTAGTCTGACTTTTGCACCTGGTAAGATCATGGAAAAGATTATCCTGGGAGGTACTGAAAAACACCTGAAGGATAATGCAGTCATTGGACATAGCCAGCATGGCTTCCTGAGGGGAAAGTCCTGCTTGTCAAACCTGACAAGGTAACCCACCTAGCTGATCAAGGGAAGCCAGGGGATGTGATCTTTTTAGATTTCAGTAAAGTTTTCAATACCGAGCAATGGGTGATCATCTGGCTCACGGATCAGGCACAAAGGGTTATGGTGAATGAGATTACATCAGGCTAGTGACCAATCATTAGCAGATTCTGCAGGGCTCCATCTTAGGCCCAGTGCTCTTCAATAATCTTCATAAATGACTTGGATGCAGGATGTGAAGGACTACTAAGAAAATTTGTAGATGATAAAAAATTGGGAGGAGCTGTTGACTCCCTTGAAGACAGAGAGGCCTTGCAGAGAGACCTAGACAAATTAGAGAGCTGGGCAATCATCAACCATTAGAAGATCAACAAGGGCAAGTGCTGGATTCTGCCCTTGGGATGGGGCAACCCCGGTTGTACATACAGACTGGGGAATTAGATGCTGGAAAGTAGTGCCACAGGGTGGCCGGTGCCTGAGGGTCCTGATCGATGGCAAGTTGAATATGAGTCAACAGTGTGCCCTGGTAGCCAGGAGGACCAACCATGTCCTGGAGTGCATCAGGCAACATGCCAGCTTGTCGAGGGAGGTGATTGTCCCACTCTACTCTGCGCTGCTCTGGCCTCACCTTGAATATTGTGTGCAGTTTTCTTACTGGACAAAGGACAACAAAATAAAAGCCAACAAAAGAACCAATCCATGTCAAACCATCTTCCTCTGCTGAAATGGCATGACATTTTTTTCAGATGACAATACCCTTCTAAACCATTAAACTATCCTTTGGTATTTTTTGATATCCCCATGTGGGAGATGAGGACTAAGCACATAAAAATCCATGTTTTGAACCTCTGGAATTCTCCTTCAGTGCATCTACATCTCCCAACTAGTGACGCATAAAAACTGTTCTGTTCGTTTGCTGCCTGTCAAAATATAAGCCCTTATCCTTATTGATGTCTAGGGATGCTACTGCTATGCACAATATAATTAACAACATTATTAATGCACAATCATGTCAACATCCCCTTACCTATTAGAGAAGGTTTGTTTGTTTGAGCTTTTGTAAACACAATTAAATACCTTCAGATATTGAAAAGTTGCTATGAGGTCTCCATGCAGTCTTGTCTTTTCCAGGCTGAACAGCCCCAACTTCCTCAGCCTGTCTTCATAGGGGAGATGCTCTGGGCCTCTTAACAAATTTGTGGCCCTCCTCTGGACTTG
>NW_008666706.1:1696-3654 GCF_000695815.1 Acanthisitta chloris | reverse complement strand
GGCTTCGGGCTCCTCTCCAGCTGGATCTATCTGCGCTTCTACCAGCGGCACAGTAGGGGCCGTGGAGACATGTCTGACCACTTCGCCTTTGCCACTTTCTTCCCCGAGATTCTGCAGCCTGTGGTGGGTCTGGTGGCCAACCTGGTGCACAGTGTCCTGGTGAAGGTGAGGGTGTGCCGCAAGACGGTCAAGCGGTATGACGTGGGTGCCCCGTCCTCCATCACCATCAGCCTGCCGGGGACAGACCCCCAGGATGCCGAGAGGAGAAGGTACTGCCTGCCTTGCTTCCACGTGGATCCTGTTTAGGGGCAGCCGGGGTCAGGTTTGGGAGATTGAGGTGCAGGTTGCTAAGTGGTGCCCTCTCCATGGGGTTTGCTGGGGGGTGCCCCGCCATGGAGGTGGTGAGGAGCATTTCAGGGGGCTCTTCTTTCAGAGGTGCTTTTCCAGAGGTGCAGCAGCAGTGGAAGGGCAGAGAAGGAGCGTGGAGATCCTGGGGAAGAGGCCGACATGGTTTGGGGTCCATAGAGGAGAAAGTGGGACAGGGTCTGCCCAGGGAGGTGCTGGGCCCTGCTCAGAGCAGCCTTGCACCCATTCACCCAGGGCCGGGGGAAAGCAGTGAGTCAGCCCAGTGCCCCAGCTCTCCTGCACACCTGGCGTTGGCTTTCCTGACTCCTGGCAGGAGGGTTTGGACAAGGCGTTGGCACTCCATATTCCATGCCCTGGTTTATGCCTTTATTCCCTGTTTCCGGAGCAGCCTATGTGCTGACAGCCTCCAAGCACACCACGTGGTGTGAAAACTCTGTCTATGTAGTCTGGGAGCCTGAGTGGGTTTCTGTGGAGCAGCCCTAGGCGCTCCAGGTCATCTCCAGCACTGTGAATCCACACTTTCCTCCTGGGAAGAAGCCAGAGACTGGCTTGGCCAGTGCCCCATGGGGCAGAGCCATCAACCTGTGCCCTGCCCATTGGACCCGGGGTTAACCTGCCTGTTTGCCCTTGCCCTACAGGCAGCTGGCCCTGAAGGCCCTGAACGAGCGGCTGAAGCGCGTGGAGGACCAGTCGGCCTGGCCCAGCATGGAGGATGACGAGGAGGAGGCAGCGGCGGCAGCAAAGGCTGACAGCCCACTGCTGCCCGAGCCTGGTGCCGCCGGGAAGAGTGCCGGCCAGGAGTCCAACCTCATCAGCTTCCAGGATGCCCCTTTTTTTTTGCCGACTCACCTCCCCCCTTCCCGCCCTGTCTCCGTTGGAGAGCTGCTAACCCCCTCGTGTCCCCCATGGCCAGGACGTCCGGTGGGAGCAGGGACTCCTCCCGCGGCACAGGCAGGGGGATGCCTCATTCCAATGCTTCGCTGCTGCTCGTGGACAGCACCAGGCACGCAGGACGGTGACACTGCCGCCACCGCGAGGACAGGGATTCCTGGAGCCACTCCTCTCGGCACGGGACAGGCCGTGGAGTCGGCGCAGGCAGCGGGGCCTGTTCTGGGAGGGGACACGGAGCTGATCCTTGCCCCAAGGCCACTGCGTTTGCCCACACGGGAGCGAAGTCAGCTTCTCCTCTGCGCCAGGGCTTGGCCAGAGCACTCAACACTTATTTCCTCCTTTCTGAAGGTAGTTTTGTCCCTAACCAAGGGAATGGGAAGGCTGGTGGGTTTCTCTTCTGGATTCCTTTCCCATGGGGAGCCTCCCCACACCCTGACAGATCACTGTGACCAGTGAGAGGTTGGTCAGGCAGGGGGTCAGGCTGCTGGGCAGGAAGGGGCCACACAGCCCCTCACAGCAGTGGTCCAGCACTGCCAGCTCTGGGCTTTGCGTGGTGGGGATTCTTTCCTCTTCCCTCTCCTGCCCCCAAATCCAGCCCTGCCAGGAGCTGGTGCCCTTGGCTGCTCCCCGGCTAATCCGTTTGTCAGATTACACTAGAAGCTGGAATTTATTTTTATGGTGGGGCTCTCACTGCTTCCTCT
>NW_008666706.1:0-1648 GCF_000695815.1 Acanthisitta chloris | reverse complement strand
CCCTTTCTCTTCCCCGCCCTCGGTGTTGAGGGGGTTGGTTTTTTTTTCCCTGGATGGAGAGGATGCTTCCTGCCACAGCCTCCTAACAGTTCCTGATCCACTGGGCAGTTCCCAGCCCGGGATGTAGATCAGCAGTGTTATGATTATTTTTTTAAAGGACCACACAAGAAGGTTTTGTCAAATGGGAAGAACACAGACGTTTGAGTATCAATAAAGTTATTTGAAAGAGTTGGTTTCTGCAGCAGAGCATGGGCAGGGCGGGGGGCCTGGCACAGAGCAGCTCCCAGGGGCTCTTGCCAGGAGCCTGGGGAGGGAGTTTCTTCCCAGGTGCTCCCAGCAAGTTGGGAGAGACCATCTGAAAGGAGGAGGTGGGAAATCTCCAGGAAGGGATGTTTGCCAGCACCCCAGAAGTTGTGTCCCCATCCCAAGCAGTAAAGAGGGCTTGTTGCGCTGTAGCTGCCTGAAAGTTTTATTGAATAAAAGCTCTGGATACAGAGGAATTCTTCAGCCTGGGAACTGCTCCCTGCTCTGCAGCCCTGCTGGGAGCAGGATGTGTGCTGAGGAGAAGTTGCAGATGGAGCCTCACAGTGCCCAGCTACCCTGAGGGCAGGCAGGCTGGAAGGAAGGTTGTGCCAGTAAGGAGGTTCCTTCCTGCCTTCCTGAGGGCTTGTCCCCCCGACCTGCACTTCCCCCTGTGTTCTCCCTGTTCTCGGAAGGACAAAATGGGCCTTTGCTGGCTGGGGGTTTGCAGCCTGGCTCGGCGTTTGTTCTGTAAACTGACCCCACCCCTGCCAGGCTAAGGTTGTGCTGCCCCAGCCCACAGGAGGGGTTTGTGCGTGGCAGTGGATGCCCAGACTCATGGCCTCAGGCAGGGCTGTGCCACAGAGACACGTGTTGCTGTACCATTGCCTTGGGTGCCACCACCCTGCCCCAGTCCTGGGGCTGAAGCCATAACCGTGTCATGTGCTCTCCTGGCCAAGCTGCCCGTGTGGCAGGAGAGGCAGCACGGTGCCTGCTGTGACCTCCTGGGAGAGAGGGGGCTCCCTGCCCTCCTCACCAGGATGGCTCCTGTCCTGCCTGCCTGTTCCAGGAGAGAAGGGAAAAGGAGCAGAAATTCTGAGTGAACCCTCTTGTTTCCCAGCACTGAGCACCGAGCTGCTGGGGGCACCAGCAGCTTTACCTGTGCTGGGAAACCCCCACCAAGGCAGGTGTGAGGCATCACACACATCACAGCTGCTCCCCAGGGACAAGACACTACAGACAATCCAGGAGTAATGAGAGATGAACAGATAGAAACCAAGTTCCAAGGAGACCCTGTGCAAGCAGGGGGGCTGCGAGGGGGAGCCCTGGCCCAGCCAGCTCGCTCAGGGGAAGTTCAGGTGTGCGCCAGGCCCTCAGTGCTGGCTCCGCTTGCGGTACAGGTAGGCATTGCTCACCTGGTTCATGATAACCAGGCTGGTGACAAGGGGGCACAGCATGGCGAGGTACCAGGAGGCACCGGTCACAGTGGTGGTGAACCACAGGGAGCACATGCCCAGCATCAGGCTGGCACAGCCTAGCAGGTAGCCCACCAGCCCCGAGGTCGCGTGGTACAGCTTGAGCTTGGCCAGCGTCCAGTTCTTCATCAGCTTGGGGTAGAGCAGGAGCA
>NW_008666705.1:49209-52786 GCF_000695815.1 Acanthisitta chloris | reverse complement strand
CAGCCAGCAATCTTGGGCCCCTCTGCCCTCCAAGACTTCATCCCAGGGGACTCTGCCAAGAAAGTTCTTGAAGAGGCCTAAATCCGCTCTCCTGAAGTTCAGGGTAGTGAGCTTGCTGTGCACCTTCCTTACTGCCCTGTGGATCTTGAACTCCACCATCTCATGGTCACTACAGCCAAGGCTGCCTTGGAGCACCACGTTCCTCATCAGTTCCTCCCTGCTGGTGAGCACAAGGTCCAGCACAGCTCCTCTCCTTCTTGATTCCTCTATCTTCTGTGTTAGGAAGTTATCGTTAACACATTTAAGGACCCTCTGGGATTGCTTGTGCATCACCATGTTGCGCTCCCAACAGATATTGGGGTGATTGAAATTCCCCATGAGGACTGGTGAGGGCTTGTGAGCTCGAGCCTAAATAATTTCTGATATTTCTGTTGATGGAAGGTTATTAGTTATGACATGGTTTGGGACTTATGTCTTTGTCCTAATGGTGACTTGAGATGTGTCAGAGTGGTTTCAAGATGGTACAATAAATGCCAGCTGCTGTTTTCTTTGAGATTAAATAATCAGTAAGCTCAGGCCTGATGTGTCACCCTATACTTAGTGGACTGAGGGTGATGCATGGAGTCCAAAGTAATCTTAACAGTGGTTCTTTCATGGTTTTTGTTGTATTTCTTCCTACCAGGTCATGGAACTGCTGGTTCACCTGAATAAGCGCATCAAAAGTCGTCCGAAAATTCAGCTTCCAGTAGAGACATTGCTAGTTCAATACCAAGATCCTTCTGCAGTGTCTTTTGTGACTGTAAGTGTCTTTTCTTTCAAGAATGTTTGCTGCTTTACTTGTAGCAAGCAGAATATTCTTTAAAGTGCCTGTATTTAGGTCTGTCAGTTTTCTTGGTATGTTACATTGTTGCTGCAAGGTTGATGTTTTAAGAGTTTTTTTTCTTTCAACTTGATAGTCTGATATGGGTGAAACTTTGTTTCATAAAGCATTTTTCTGTTCAAATCACTGATAATTACTCCTGGTATTTCATGGGCCATGAATTGCCATTGCTTGTATTGTTACAAGATCCATTTTTGGAAGTACTTAACCACTTCTTTTCCTGATACCTGGAGGATAATGGTCTTAAAACATAGTGCAGGATCAGAGTTTTGCTTAAAACACCTGTATTTCTCTGAACACATGCAAATCTGTATTTTTGTGATTTGAGGGTCAGGAACTTAGCTGAGCAAGAAAAGACTGAAAAGATGTTATTTAATAGATTGTGAAACTTTACTGGATTATTTAATTCAAGGTGGTTTAAAAAGTGAAAATGGTTTTAAAATGTTGTTGTGAAACTGAGACAGTTTGTTTTAGCTTTGGTAGATCTTTTGCAAATGAAAAAATGATAAAATCATAGGGAAACTTTGTCCTTTTCATTTTACTATTCAGTCATGTGTAGCATAAATGAATGAAATTGGAGAAATATTGAGACTTTAAAAAGCAGTTACACAGAAGTAGTCTTTAGTTGTCTTTAAGCAAATGACATTATCTGTAGTTCACCATTTAGAAATGGCCGAGGGCTTCTGGAGTGGCTGTGTTTTGTAGAGCAAAAAGGACGATCTGCTTTGAAGACATACTTGACATAAACTGTGCTTTTGGCTGGACGTGTCAAAAACCTCTTTTAAGTCATGTATCTGAGTAATGCATATTGTTTTGCATCATAAGGCTGCATAGAACCATCTGCAAAGAATTGTAGTGCTTCCCTTGTCAGCACTTTTTTCGACCCACTCATGGAACTCTTACCTCTGCAGTTCTTGGCTGGATTTGGGTCCACAGAGTAGGAGTTGCATGGCCCAGTATTCGGTATTACTCGACTGTGCTGTCCTGTCACTGGACTTCTAATTACATTTGCAGCTTTTAATAATGATGGTTTTAGAAACATGTTTCAAGAGAAACCTTGCCTGTGCGGCCGACTTGGTATTTATTCAATATCACTGTCTGTTTTATTTCAGAAATAGGTAAGAGGGAACACTGCATTTTCTTTCCTTGAAGCTGTTGCTTAGTTGCAGCTGCTTTTGGTGAAGTTGTCAGGGGATTAGAAAAGTCAGAGAGGGATTTTTTTTTTTGTTGTTGGTTTTTTCCAGCTTTTAAAGTGGAGGCTTAGCAAGACCTACTCTAAGTAGTTCTTGCTGAGCCTTCCTTTTAATAGCTGTCAGTCTGATGAGTCTTAGACTTAATGCATGTTTTGGGAGACTAATTTCTTGTTTCCAACACCCAATTATGTAACACAACATAGAAGAAATGTTTAAAGAATGGATACCTCTTTTGCACTGTTGCAATACTGTACTTCTTCTACTCCTCTAGAATTTTACCATAATTTATGTTAAGATGGGATACCCACGTCTGCCTGTGGAAAAGCAGTGTGAATTGGCTCCAACCCTTCTCACTGCAATGGAAGGGAAACCTCAACCACAACAAGACAGGTATAATTACTTTTTGAAGTGAATTCTGGTGCTATTGTTTTAGTAAAATAATTTTTATCAGTTGGTAAAGTATTTCTTTTTCATGTTCTTGGCTTGTACAGTCTGGATTCAGTAGTTTGGGTGGTACAAAGAATTCAAATAGTTTAATACTGTAATATTATACAGGATCTGCAGCAGCAGACTCCCTGCATGATAAGAGGTCTGTGTTATGATGGAAATGCCTGTCTGTATCCCCCATCCATCTTCATCAAATTCTGGTTTCTAGCTTAAGGCCAGACCTTCAGTAAATATGCTCTGTCCAGCAGAAGGAGCAGCATTTGACGCCTCAGATTGGCTACTCTAAATTGAGATATATCAAAAATTGTTATTTAATTGAAACACTAAGTTATAATAAATACAGAAAGACTGAAGTTGGGAACTGTTGTGTACTAAGAACCTCCAGAAAACTGTTAATTACGGACCTGATTCTTCTTTACATTGCAATCAGTTTCCGCTGTGCTGGCATTGGAAAATGGCATTAAAATCACATCTTCATTCACTCTACATCACTGATGTAAAAGTATTTTTAAAATTACCTTACTGAAAGGTCTTGCAGCAAAATCTTTCTTCCTTTGTGAGATCAGTGTGAAAATACTTGTCGTCTCTGGGATCATGGTTATGCCCTGTGCAGCAAGCAAGTACATGTGTGAAGAGGGCCTTGGAAAATCTGGCTGTACTGGTATACAATTGGTGTATTTGTCTGTTTATGAAGGATGAGACAGTCCTAGGTTGTATTTTGTGGCATAATGATGAAACTGTCAAAAATGTGGACAAGGGCAGTGACTTTATCTCTCCAGATGTGTCTGTGCATGCATGCAGGCATACATGTTCAATTTTAAGGGCAAATCCTAATTTATCTTCTGCTTTCCATTTTTAAGGATATCAGGTGGCAAATAGGGGCCACCGGATGGTGAATGTTTAACTTCTGTTAAAATTATTTTTTTTGCTGTTAAGGGCCAGGTTTGTTGTAAAAGATTTCTTTCTCTCTTGAATGTTATGAATAAACAGATGTGGTTTCTTTAAATGGTTGCAGTAAATATAATTGTTTTTCAGCCTAATGCATCTTCTAATACCA
>NW_008666705.1:43463-49188 GCF_000695815.1 Acanthisitta chloris | reverse complement strand
ACCACTGAAAGCAGCAGCTTCTCCATTTAATCTTGCTGAAAAACCAAAGACTGTACAGCTACTTTTGGACTTTATGTTGGATGTTCTTCTTATGCCTTATGGGTGAGTTGACACCTCTCTTCTCTAGTATTGTTGTATTCTTTATGTGCAAAACCTTACAAACTACCCCCTTGGAAACTCGCTTAAAATGTGCTGTTATTTCCTGACATGTATCGGTAAGGTGTAGAGTAGGGTACTAACTTTAAGATCACCGTCATCCTTATGTTACAAAATATCTATTTCTACTTAATTAGGTGTTATGCTATTCTGTCATTACTTCTTTTGAGATCAAAGTGAAGCTATGAGACATGAGCTTTCTGTTAAATAACCAAATCTAACCAACATGTGTGTTCATCTTCATGCAGTTGAGCTTTAAATCTTATTCATCTGAGGTGATAAGCAAGCATAGTCTCTGGAAACTTGTGTTTTCCAAAGCTGAACCTTTGATAACAAGATTTGTCTGTCTTCTGGTGAAGCATGTTTAAACTATAATGGTGTTGTCTTGGTCTGAGCACTGTTTCTGAAAGCAAGAAGAGTGTACAGGGCAACTTGAACTTACTGGTCACTGCTTGTTAGGAACATTATAGTTACCTAAAATCAATACTTTCTCAAAATCTATTTTTCACTAGTTTTTGTATGTATTTGTATTGCTAGGGAAGCTTTTGCTTTGAAAAGGAATAGAAATCATTTTGATGGTAGAACACATTTTGGGTTTTTTTTTCTGAGGGAAAAAATAAGTTCCCCTAGGATTGGTTCCCATAGGATTTTTCTGAGAACCTAACTCTTGGTCACCTGAGTGAATTAACCTAAAGGAATGAATTTTAAAATACTGAGCATATGATCATCCTCCATGTGGCTTTGCTGGAGGCCATATTCCCATCAGATGTTTGAGGGGCCACATCTTTACTGTTTCAGTGTGTGGAGTCTTGCAGCTTATAGTTTAAAATGCCTCATCTGCTCTTCAGTTCTCAGCTCACACTCTTCAGAGGGCCCAGGTTTGAGCTTTGGGCTTCACCCTCACACAGTTGTAGCTGTAGCTTCAGCAGATCAAGTCCTTGGGCTTTGCCATGAGACTTCATTCCCTTCCATGCTTTTGTACTCTGGCCAAACAGGACAACTTTTAAATCACAGAATCATTTAGATTGGAAGAGAACTCTTAAGAAAACACCCAGAGAGACTTCAAAAGTAGTGAGTAAAGGTTTTCATTTTCTTTCCAGAAGGCGCTCAGTGAGTGTCTTCAGCTAGCCTCTGGCTCTGGATGTCTGCCTCTTAAAGTCTTGCTCCCCGGGGTGAGACTGTTTGCAGTGGTTTACAGCTAATTTATGCTTGTTAGAACTTGCTCTGTCATTGCCCAGTTGTAAATTAGCCTTGCCAGTCTGCATGCAGTAAAGGAACCAGGAAGCTTAACTGTAGGGCTTAAAGCTCATAATCAAGTTCAAGTGTTTCAAGGTTTTAAGTAATGAGACTTGGAATGAATGTTTATCCTTATTACTGAGACTCTTTACGTCTTTTTTGATGCCTCTGCTGAATGCAGAACAGTGTAGGGCTGGCTGGAGCAAAGTAATTCTGGTTGGTCTCTGCAGTACATCTTTGATGCCCTCACATGTTGACCAGCTTCCAAGAATATGTGGACAGGTGGAGTGGCTTTTGTGAAAGGATGGAGATGTGCACAGGGCAGCTACACTAGACAAGTCTCCAAAAAGACCGAAATCTGTAAACTTTGTTGTTGGGGTCCTTGTGAGGGACGGACTACAGCACACCAATATGATGCTGTGATAGCCAACTTTATTTTGGGCACGTGACAGTATTTATATTATAAAGTCTCCCGTACATGCAGCTACACACTGATCACACAACTTTGGGTTGGTTGCTCCACTTGCAATGCGCACAATTCTTACTTATGATAGGTTACAAGTTTAAGCTGCATCCCACTCTCACATCCTGGGAAACTAATAGCAAGGATTACATAGTGTGTATGGGAATCTAAATAACAGCACTATTCTAGCTTGTTAGCAAAAAGAATTATCTACAAGACAGTAAAACTAAACCAGACCTAAAAACCCTGGCAGCAGAAGAAAACAAGACCATTATAAAGTGGTGGATTGAAGACACAGGTATGTGTGAACATAGAAACAAGGTCAGCAAGACCTACTTTGTGTGTCTTGTTTTTAATTGCTTAAACATTCCTTTAAGTGTTGCTCAAGTTACAGCTCCTCAGCTAGCCAGGTCCCAGCACTTTGTCTTTTTAGTTTTTGCTTTTGTTCCCTGCCCAGCACTAAAATTCATTTTCCAAAACTCATTTACTTTCCATTTTATTTGTATTTTATATCAAGTTTTGTTTTCTGCCACTGCGTTGTGTTGCATATGCATCATTATTTCCCTAGTTAGGTTTATGTTTTCCATAGAAATCATACAAATGTTGTTGAAACTTGTAATACAAGTTTCTCAAATGTAGTTCTGTTTGAATATTTACTTCTAATGCAAGACATCTATCTTCTGGTTTGTAACCTGAGGTAACTCTTTCCAGAAATGCCAGTAGACCCTTTCGTAACTGAGTTTTGTTTCCAGTTGCAATGAGATTATGGCTCTTGGAGAATATGTTGGCATAACTGGTAGCTGAGTCGCAAATTTTGTCTTGTAGTAGAGTCATGGGATTAATTAAGGAAGAATACGTGAAGTTGAACAAGTTGTGTATTCCTTCATTCCAGCATCTGCTTCAGCTGGTGATGTGGATTGATAAAGCCTCTAATGAAACTCTTTTCCCTCATGCTTAGGTTTGTATTGAATGAATCTCAAAGTCGACAAAACATGCCCTCAGTCCAGGGCTCTTCATCCAGTACCGTGGGAGGTCCTGGAATCCCTCAGCCACCTCCAGGAATGAGCTTTTATGCTGCCAAAAGGGTAATTGGAGATAGTCCATGGACACCAGAGCTGCTGGAACAGGTACTTAGAGCTGTGGGACTGGTCCTTGGTGAACTGGAGGTGGTAACATGAATAATTACAGATAGAGGAATGGAAGTGTGGATGGAAAATATACAACTAATTCTGGCCAGCTCTTAGTTGTCCTGAGGGAATTTATCGAGGGACTTTGCATGATGCCTTAAGGTGTTTGGCAGTGGTGAGATGGGGAGGAAGGTGCCAGCAGTTCTGAGTTGGTTATGAAGCAGCTGTGATTGCAGCCTACTGTTGTTTTGCTTGGAAAGGTAGCGGGTTGCAACAGTGTCTTCTGTTTATGAAGCCCTTTTAGCAGCCACTTAACAGTCTCCCTAATGGTAATGCCCATACTTTGCTGTGACTGCTTTGACAGGAGACAAGAGGAAGGCTCATCTAAAGAGATGGAGAACTGTGAACTTCTTAGGGAAGCAGAAGCCATGTTTTCAGGCAGCTGAACTGCTACAGTTACTGTAACTTATGCTTTCTTGTCAGTAATGCTGTCTTTACTTTCCCTGGTGTTGAACAGTGTAAGCTGGGGATAGTGAAGTTCATTGAAGCTGAGCAAGTGCCCGAACTTGAAGCTGTTATACACCTGGTTGTAGCCTCCAGTGATACAAGACACAGTGTTGCCACTGCAGCAGACCTTGAACTAAAGAGCAAACAAAGGTACGGTCTAGATCTTTGGAAAAGATGACACTAGCGTTCCTAACAAAGCTAGATGCGATGAATGTAGTGTTCAGAGAGGCTGTGCTCTGAAAGGGAGGAAGTCCCCTGTGTACCTCTGAAGCTGCTGTGAATTCACGGTGGGCAGGGCATGGTGTGGCTCACAGTCTTGCAGCTGGGAACACCACTTGGCTCCAGAGCTGACAACTTTAGCTGTGCAGTTTTGGTTGCTTTTGGTATTGCTTTTGAGTGGTTTTCTTGCCAAATGGTAAAGACTATCAGTGGTTTCGATATTGCCCTCTGTGGGTTATCAATGGTCAATAAGACCTTAGTAAATGATTACCAGAAAAGTACTTAAATTTATTAGAGGAGTAAAGAGGACAACTGGAAAATGGACCGTAGCCTAGGAGGTTTGTCAGCCACTGTTCTCTGCATTATTAAAGCTTTTGCTCACCTGAAGTATACCTTTCAGCAGCTGAAAACAATGCTTCTGTCTTAACTCATCAAGAGGACAGAGCAATGACCTTTGGTACTATTTGCTGAGTCACTGATTGTGCAAGTTTTGCCAGATGACATGGGAGATTAGGAGCGAGAGAGGCCTGCTTTTGAAATGTGTAGGTGGCTTCTGTAGGACTGTTTAACCTCCAGTCAAATACGTAATACTCCAGTTGAGTCTGTTCACTTGCCTCAGTCAGGACGGTGGATGTTAGTATTCTATTAAGTGATGAAGCCTGTTTAAGGAAGCCAGTCTCGCCTTTGTTGCTTGTCCCATCTTCCCTTCTGTGTTGGTATTCTTTTCCTGGAAAGAAAAATAACTGTGGACAAAATGCATGTTAATATGCAATGTTTAATGTCTTTTGTGAGAAATATATACTAGTTCTCAGATTACCACTCTATTCAGTTGGTAGACTATTCAGTTGGTAGACTGGTGTGGTCTTTGTCTTGTTTCAGTGCAAGAGAAAGGAGAATGTAGGTTTCTCACAAATTGATATGATGTTGTCAGAGATTGTAAGTGATGTTTGTAATCACATTCTTTATGACTGTGTATTAGGTGGATGTGGGAGAAGTAAGTAGAAGTCCAACTAGTTGTGTTTAAACTTTGGGAGGAATATTCATATGATGCAAAATGCTGTAAGCAATCAAAGGTCAGAATGATAATATGTTGGTGTTCAATGTGTTTTTTTCTTTAGTTTAATTGATTGGAACAATCCTGCTATCATCAACAAAATGTATAAAGTGTATCTTGGGGATATACCACTGAAAACAAAGGAGGTAAGATTTGCCTTCAGAGTGGCATATCTTTATTTCTAAAGATGTAATTTTAGTTGCCTTATTTTATGTGAAGAAGACATACATTTCTTAAATCTATTGCTTCCTTTGATCTCTGCTTTCACTGATCTTTTATATTACTGAATAACATTTTTATCTGTCCTGGTGTGTTCTGATTTGAAGTAGAAGGTAACTTAGTGAGATTAAAAGTACTGCTGTCTGTCATGGTTAAGACAGACATGTGTCACGTACTCCTATGGTTGTTAAATGCTGGGAATGGTGAAGGTTCGGCGCGGGGAAGCAAGCGGCCGACTCCGTGTGGGTGATACAGCAAGCTCCATCTTTATTGTCCGACAGGCTCTTTTTTATACAGTGCAGGACAGGCATACAATTATCAATCATTTTTAATTGGCTAGGCTCTAAAGATAGCATTCAGGTACTCTCCCTACTCACAGCTGCAGCTGTGAGGATTATTTCTTGCTTTCCCAGGCTTGGGTGCATTCCTAGCTGTTTTTCTCGAACCTGTTTGTTTCACCCTCAAGGACGAGTTACGCCTGTTACTCCCTATCTATATATAAGTTACTATCTCCAGAGCCTTGCTTGTACACTGCATTCCCAGGTGCGTTCCCAGGACTGTGTCTGTACATTCCCAGGGGACTGTGGCCTAGCTGTTATTGGCCTTCCCCAGGTGCATACCCAGGATCATGTCCTGCCATTCTCTAACAGTTAAAAGACGAAAGTGTTTATTTCTAATGCTCAGTTTCCTTTATATCCTCTATTGCATAGCGTGTCCCATCTTTACTGGCTAAGTTACATCATA
>NW_008666705.1:34621-43327 GCF_000695815.1 Acanthisitta chloris | reverse complement strand
GTCCCATCCCATCTTTACTGGCTAATTTACATCATAAACAACTCATTATTGGTCAACTGTAACTTGCACACAGTCTCTTTCAGATCCTGTCTTCACTTGTAACATTCTCCTTTTCTTGGCTTGCCTTCCTCTTTGCTGATGTTACGATTCCTGACAGGTACATGGTGACAGGTGCAAGGTTGATGTCTGTGAGGCCTTCAGGCCAGCTGTCGGCTCCCACAGCTGTCCAAAGATGCACTGTATTATTTGATTTCTGTTTCTGACAGGGATCTGTTCTGAAACCAGAAATGAAACGAGAGTCAGTCAGCACCCGTGTTAAATTAAAGATAGTTCCTCATCTTCTGCGATCCAGGCAAGCTGCAGAAATGTTCCCAGCTAACATTCAGGTAATCCTTATGTTCCAAAGCTGCTCATCCTAATGAGCTTGATAATCCAGTTCCTCCTGTACCTATAGGAGGGAAGCACTGTTACTGATGACAGAGTTTAAAGACGAGGGGGAGTTACAAAACTTCTGAAAATGAGGCTACACACTCTCTGATCTGCTCCTTCTTCCTTTTGGTCAGGTGGTTTATGATGGACTCTTCGGTGCAAACACAAATGCAAAACTGAGAAGTCTGTCATTGCAGTTTGTGCATCATATTTGTATCATGTAAGTAATTCAGAGAGCACAATGTTTTTTAGCTATTTGCCTAGAAGCCACTCTGTTTAATAAACACATACTGAAATAACAAGTACTAAAACTCATAGAAAGTTGGGGGTTTTTGCTTAATCCTGAAAGCTCTGTGTGTATGTGCTTGACCATTCTAAGCTGTAATTTCTCATCTTAACAGAGCCAAGAAAGTGATACTAAGAGAAGATACTTTTAAGGGATGCAAAAGATAATATTTTGTTTGTTGATGTCTCTAATTGCAGTTGTCCAGAGAGTAAAATAAAGCCATTAGGCCCAATGCTTTTAAATGGACTTACAAAGCTGATCAATGAATACAAAGAGGTAAGATGAAAGGTTCTTTACTATAATTCTTCGTATGAATATGATGAAAATTGATTAATCTTACGTTGGTAGTTGCCTGAGTTGGCCGTCAAAGGATGCCTTTTAAGAACTTTTGTTGGAAGAGGAGCAAATATTTCAAAAGGCTATATAAGAAAACTGATTTATTTGCTTAACGCCTGTGAATAGGTGCTTGGACACTATTTGCAGAGTCTCAGACAATTACAGTCTTGGTAATCTGGAGAGTGAGGCCAGGCTAACATTTAGCTGCTGTTACCCTGGAGCACTTGGGGCCTTAGCTCTGGATGCCTGTCCCACTGTGCTGAGCCGCTGTATAGGCCTGCTTGTAATACGTTCCCATGCTATCTGGCCAGCGATGGTATTGCTATGGAAAGGGTGTTAGCAAACAGAACTGCAGATGCCAGTCTGGCCTCACAAGGTATTTCCAGTGCCATTTCAGAAGGCAGATTCCCCATGATGCTCCTCCATATACCTTACTGCTGCAGATCACCTCTTCTGCAGTTGCTTCCTTTGAACTGGTGGATCTGATCTTCTGGCCTGAGCTGGTGTTTGAATGCATCGACCTCCCCTGCCATTGGAAAGGGCATTAAAAAAAAGTGTTCAGAAGGAAGTAAGCCCATATATAAATATGCTGTATTGGTCATCTGCAGAGTTCATTGTCCAAACAGCTTCCTTTGTTTACAGATGCTATTTAGGGCTAGTGGAAGGTTTCTGCTCATATGCTTACAGAATCTCCTTATCTGTCTCTTGAAATAAAATGTGATTAACCGAGACCAGAAGGGAGATTTGTGTTCTGCCACCACTTGCAATTTTCCTGTTTTTTGGAGAAAAGTGTGGTCCCTCTGTTCCTATGTAATGCTTTTATTCTTGCATAGGAATATTTCGTGTTTCGGTTTTCTCTTTCCATGAAAGTATGTTTGAGCACTTTAGAGACAGGATTTAAACTAAATGTTTAATTATAAAAGATACGCCTTTTTCTGTTTCTGGTTTTGCTGAGTTTTATTTATTGTTTTATCATTCAAGGATTCAAAACTACTGTCAATGGCATATTCAGCAGTTGGAAAGCTCTCCAGGTAACTGAAGCACCGTTTAAGCAGTGGGACATTGAATAGTTTTTCCAGAGCAATCAGTTAATTTTTCAGAAGCAAGCTTTATGCCACCTGCCAGTTTTGCAATTGAGTGCATGCTGCAGAGAAAAGCATTCTTCTTGTGACATCTCCAGAGATGTAAAAAGAAGTATGTTTTTAGCTGATAGCTTCTCTAGCAGTGGTTAATGGCAGCTTATGAATTATGCATGGAATTTAAAAACCAGTTCCACTTTCTGAATTGGTAGAAACATAAATTTAAGGAATGTACAGCAGAGAGCAGAGGACAGGAAGCCTGACAAGTGATATGTTCCACCATGTGCTGGTGATCTAAGTGACTGCCCAAACTGTGTTAAGGGTGAGGGTGTGCTGCTTCGTAGTGAGTAGGGCAAACTTTCTGTGCTGGCTCTGATTGTTAGATAGTTTAAATGAGGGATAAGGGGAAGACCAATGAAATGTGAAGCATTTGAATTATAAAACCCAAAAGCTTCATGAATTAATGTATCTTGTTTCAGCCGAATGCCTCAGCTCTTTACCAAGGATATAGCACTGCTGCAGCAGTTTTTCGAAGCTTTATGCAAGGTGGGTGCTGATGAATGAGGCTTTGGGAAATCATTAATGTGTTTTGCTGGTTTTGCTTAATTCTTGACACTACACTCTGTAAAGTGAAAACTCTTGGTTTTGTGCTGCAGGAAGATGCTGATACTAGGCTTGCCATTCAGGAGGCATTGTCTATGATGGTTGGAGCTTACAATAACTTGGAAGGAGCCCAGCGGACACTGATGGAAGCTCTTGTAGCTTCTTATTTAATAAAGGTATTTCCAGTGGAGTCAAAATTACATACCTTAAAAAAAAAAGAACTATTAATTGCTTTCCTGTTTCCTGACACTTCCTATTGGATGCTTTTGGCATGAGTCTCCTTACTGAATGTATTGGCCTGTCTGGAAGAAGGTTGTGTGTGCGTATGCTCATATAAAATATTTTTAGTATGGCTCAGTGGCTGCAAGAAAGGCGATAGTGCAGTTTTGTATTCGTGTTCTCTTTTACTAAGAAACATATCCACTGCAATTGTTTTGTGTGTTTCTCATAGTCTCCTCCTGAGAAAACTCTGAGCAGTAGGTACTTCGAGGACAGTGTCTTCTGAAATGCTTTGTGACAGCAAGAGTTTGGTAGAAAGGATCATTCACTTCTAAGAGGGGTTTCAGTGGGATGTGTGATGTGTGAAGTAAGGCACCTGGGAACCTCTCCAGGAACTCAGCCTTGAGACACTACTCTGGAGCAAACCACTCTTCACTGACTCTCTTACTTTACTGGATACTTTGTATTCACAACACCCCAGATTTTGAGTGTTTTTTGTATACTCTGTTTGCATGGGTGCTCAGGCTGACCGTGAAGGTGTATGTATTTCTACTGTGAGGGACTATTTTCATGCTGATGACTCTTTTGCTCAAGAGATCTAGGTCACCGTGTGAGACTTACTTGTACCTTACTGAGATATTGACCCCCCCCAAGCTGATGTTTCTTTTCCACCTCTGGCTGTGCTGCTCCTAAGCATAGCTCTGTTTTGTGTGGATAGATGATGTATGTCATCTTCATTTCAAAGCTGCCTGGATGGAGCAGTTCAGTTGTCTGAGAATTAGTCATAACCCTGATTTATGATTCTGCAAAATGCACATGTATTTACTGAAACGTTTTGTTCTCCAGTTCTGTGTATATGAGAAGCTAGTTTTTCTTTTCCCCATCCCCTGCAGTGTGAAGAGTTAGCAAGAAAGTGTCTAAAAATGTCTAAACTCTTTGAGTCGTGTTGGTACCAGAGGACAAAACAGATGACTGATGATGTACAAGTGGTGAGCACAAGTCATTAGTGTAATATAAAACTCAACTATATGTTTGTCTTTTCCCTTTAAGCCTGAAGTTCAAGTACGTCAAGTGGCTGTGAAATTTGCTAGCACAGTGTTCCCTCCAGATCATATCCCTTCCAGATACTTACTCCTGTTAGCTGCAGGAGACCCGTAAGTTGTTTTCCTTGTTATTTTCAGATATATATGGATGCACACACATGTATATATAATATATATTTTATTAAATGCATATATGTGTATGTGAGTTTGCATATAAATAAATAAGTCACAGAAAATTAATAAGATTTGGAAATTAACCTTCATGTGGGGGCATTCTTGACAGTTCTGTGGAGAACTGCTACTGTGCTTTTGTCTTTGCTTTGGGTTGTTTTTCCTGTTTCAGATGAACTGCTGTCACTAAAGCACTTCATGTTAATGATCAGTTGCAATTGCAGAGTAAAAATGCATTAACTCAAATCACTTTTACAGTGGCTAGAAATTATTTTTTCCCGGAAAATTCTGTCTATTTTTAGCTTGTGTTTGCAAAAACTCAAGAGCCTGCAGTTGTGAGAGTTGCCCCTCTCTGCTGAGGAGTAGGTGACTTATTAAATTATAGTAATAATTTTCATTTGCAGTTTTCTGTTACTCTGGTGTAAGTGGTGGATTTTTTCCAACTTCCTTTAAGAGCTCTATTTGTGATCTGAGTAGTTATTTTGTAACTAAGGAAACCCAAACAGATCGATTGCAACAAACAGCTCTGACATTGCAGTGTCAACGCTGTTTCAGGAGTAGCTATCTACTGCTAAGTAGATAATGGTAAACCCAATAGGTGTCAGCTGAAGCTTCAATATAGGAAGTGATAGGGAGGAGTAGCAGAGAGGAAAACAAAGGTATGGGAACTGAGAGCTAGTGGTAAACATCAGAAGGATGTGAGAGGAGCAGAAGTGAGCGCATCCCAGTGGTTTCTCAGAGGGCACTCGTTGCTATACTTTTTGAAGCAATGAGTGCCCTCTCTAAAACAAATCATTAAAAGTTCAAATGCAAGATGTTTTTCTCCCTTCCTTTCAAAAAAGACCAACCACCCCCACATCTAATTTTAAAACTTTTCACTCCCCCAGCTTCCCAGCTTACTGTACTGCTCATTAGAGGCCATTTATTCTGTGTGAATGATGTCTGTTTCTCATCTTTTCTCCTGAAAGGCGGGAGGAGGTACATGGGGAAGCCCAGAGGGTACTGAGAACATTTTCTGGAAAAAATGAGAAGGAGAGTTCTGGGAAGCAGATGCCTTCCTTCCCTGAAATGGTCCATTACATTCAAGACAAGGTACAGTGTCCCAGTAAATGACAAATACATGTCTGATGCTTAGGCATGTGATAAGTGCAGTCTTCCTTGTATCTGTTTCCCTCACCTGACCTGAGGACTGAAGTTAGTGAAAATTACAGTGAGGACTACAAATAGTATTGCATTGTCAAGACTAACACTCATTGTTACCTTCTGCTGGCAGTAACTGCAAGAGATCTAAGTGTTCAGTAAGGAAGCAGATCCTTTAGCAAAGGGCATATTTTGCTTTGTTGCAATTTGTGCAGATGGTGTGTGAAACAAGAATTCCAGTGTCCCAGGATGATAATCCAGCATGTTTCACAAACACAGTTTGCTCATAAACATGTTCTTGAAGGCACAGATCAATTTCTGTTTGACCCAGTGGAAAGTAATGTGTATAAAACAAAAAAGAGATTCTGGACCAGGAAAGGAGATACTGGAACAAGTAAAGAAGTCTGATTGGGTGACTTAAAGACTTAATTTTTCATCTTTCATCTTCATTGCAATTTGTGGACATAATGGCCATATAAATAACTTCTCATGAGTTAATGGAATGATACGCCAAAAACTGTGCCACTCAGCTTATACCCTCGCTGTTTGCACTGAGAGCTTGTCTGGAGAGGTGTTAAAATGTAGTCTGTGTTACACACTTCTATGTGTAGTAGCTATACTAGACTTACTAGGCTATAAAGAAGGTGTATGGAATCACTGACCATGGTTTGGTTTTTTTTCCTCTGCTAGTCTACTTTTTAAATAAATGCCAGAAGTATGTAATGTTGGAGTACATCTGGATTTGCAAGAGATCTGTGATAGCAGAGCTCTTACACCCGAGCAATTTCTTGTGAAATGTATGTTCTGATGGTGTTGTGCTCTGCTAGGGTATGAAGTGTTTGAAGCTTTATGAGAACTTGCCCTATGTCCAGAGTGCTGGTTATTGAAATAGATGCAGAAAAATGAGACCAAAATTGAGTTTTAGATAACACTATTAAATGCCTGTAGTTAATGTAAAAATTTTTCTTAACGTCTGTAATATCACTAAGTAACTGTGGATCAGCCTAGTTTAGTCACTACTGAGAAAAGCAAGATTCCTTCACTCATGGGGGGAATTTCAAACCAAATTTTTCAAGCACTTTTCATATCTTCTTTACATGTCCTGAATGGGTATTTAAAAATCTGGAGGTACATTTCTTTCATTAGTTATCTCAAGGTGTGAATTTTCACATATCATCAATAATCTGAGAGTGTTGGAGATGTTAGAGAAGTTTGTATGCATTGCTTGACACAGCTTGCTGAGATTCAAAAAGCTTTCCTGCGTGAGGTAGCATGATCCTTCTCCCCCTCTGGAAGAAAGTATATGTGAAAGAGTAGGACCCAATCTGCTGGGTATGGATGACAACCTGTTCTTCAACAGTCACCTTCCAGATCACTGATTCAGGTTTTCTTTAATGGTTCTGGACTTTGTTTTTAAATTTTAAAGTACTTCCTTTTTTTCCTGAGGGGAAGCAAGAACATTGTATTCCTCAAGCCTTCCTTGCCATTCCTTGTCATGGATTTAGAGTTTCCATGTTCTGAGTTGACAGAGATGTAAAGTACATTGACCTGAACTGTACTATTACCAAGTGCACTGTGCCCTTCCTGTTACAGAACTGTTGTACATTTTCAGTTGCTAAGTGGAGGATAAACATAGTCACATAAGAAAATTTCATTGACCTTTCCAGCATCTCTGCTGTTCTGGGTCTGAATGTTCCACTCTTAATATACTTTGTTGTTTAGGCCTCTCATCGAATGAAAACCCCAGCTAAATATATGACTGGAACTGCAGCGTTGCCTTTTAATCCTGCCACGTTTGGAGAGGTAATTGTCTGGATTTACTTCCTCAGATATGTGTACCATTATTTATTTAGAGGACAGTGTAAGAAGCTAATGGCTACTCTAAGTTACTCTACAGTCTAAAATTCCTCTTAAACAGATGTTGGGATTATGTCTCCATCCTTTGTCCTTAAATGGCAGTCTGAATGGTTGGGAGGAATGTTTTCAAGGAGGTTGCTCCACTGCTTTCTGCAGCATACCTAATGTAATAGCGTGTCAGAGGGAGAAACTGGCAGTCCTGTGCAAAAGTCCCATTATGCTCCTTGAGGCTGTTCTTTTCATAGCATATTCTCAGGCTTCAGTGATCTGTAGATACAAACCCAGACAGGAAGCAAGGTCTGTGTATTAACAATGCGTTGGATTGCATTTGTACACATGTCAAATTGGTATAGGGTACAGGCTGAACTGCCTGCAAGGAGTTTGCGTCAGCTGATGATAAACCAAAAGTCAGCCTATGATTTAGTCTTTTGAGAGTGATGCAGGCACTGTAGGGTTGCCTGCTCACGCAGTCATATTGCAGAAACTGGTCCTAAGATTTGTTGCACTTTATATTTGTTTCTGTTTCTATACTGACTTCTATCTAGATTTGATTAAAGAAGAAACTACCTTGTTTTGGTTACACTAAATACAACATATTCTATGCTCTTTTGTCTCCTTCATGTTTTTTCAAGTGCTCATGCACACGGTATCCTGTGTTTTTATCTCCTCTACTTAGATAGTGCTGTATCTGCGGATGTGCCTTGCTCACAGTGCTGGTGTGGTGCCAACCTCACAGAGTTTGGCAGATATGCAAGATCATGCTCCAGCCATTGGATGCTACATAAGAAACCTCATGTCTGGCAACAACATATCCTTCTCTTCCTCTTCAAAAAGTGCAGAAACCAACCCTGTACATATCTATATTGGCCTTCTTCAGCAGCTCTTATCTGGTGTTGGAGGTAAGGAGCTGTGTGCAGCAGCATCCTGAAGAAACAAAAGTCTCTTACTAGAAATGAGTTGCCCTGCCTTTGAACTTGGCTGCAGCAGTCACAGAGTTGCAGCATGGCCTCTTCATGTATATTCTTTAGTTTAAACTTGTTTTCTTCGATGCTGCCAGGTAGGTGGGAGAAAGCAGGGCAGTAAAATTGCAGCATCAGTTGACATAATGATGTGAAATCGCGAAGCCATTGTCTGTATCACCTCACCAGTGAATGCTATGTCTTCCTCACTCTGATAATAACCTATCTGCCACAAGTGTAGTCTAAAACACTTGAATGCTGTTAGAACAAACTGCTACCAGAGTGTTTGCTTTTATTAGTTTTCCTAATATTTCATGGAAAAACTGTACCCCATTATTCTGTATTGCTTATTACCCCTAGTGAATTGCAAAAGAGTGCTGGAAATGTCTGATACTACTTAACCTCATTTTATCACTGGTTATTAGATTGTTGTAAATGCTACAATTGTTTAATAACCTGATTCTTTATTTACTGTTTAGGTTTGCCAGTAATGTATTGTCTTCTGGAAGTTGTTTCAGTGTACCCAGAAAAACTAGCTGCCAGATTTGTAGACAAAATGGATTGGATAAAGGTAAAAACCTTTT
>NW_008666705.1:31776-34590 GCF_000695815.1 Acanthisitta chloris | reverse complement strand
TTTTTTTTTGTGTGTGTGTGTGTGTAGGGGGTTTGGCTTTAACAAAATCTGGCATATTTCTCATAGTGAAACAGTATTATTTCCAAGTACACACAGTTTGAAATCTGACATTTCTACTTACAGTCAACACTTCATGTAATGCTATCTGTACGAGAATGGGGAAAATTATTTTTTGTTTCTTTGGTGTTACTGATTTTTGTTAATTGACCTGCAAGTTCTGGGTAATCTGTGTCATTGATCCTGTTAGTATAGTCAGACAGTTTTATTTTTCCATCCAAAAGAAAACTGAAAACAGCATTCTGCACATCTTTGAAGAAGTTGTTTAACAATGGGAATGTTTGAGGGGGAAGATGTGAATTGCTTCTCAAAAAATAGGATTAATTTGATCCCTAGTTGTTTTAGAGGCCTGTCTGTGGAGGTGGGTTTGTTGTGGTGTTTTGTTGGGGCTTTTTTTATTAGCCTCAAAAAAACCCCCAAAACCATCATCAGGAGCCTTCTTGGAAATAAGCCCAAGAGGATTCTGCTTTCCCTAGATTCTTTTCCCAAGCAGCTTCCTGCTTTTTCTTAATTTGCTTCAAGCATCCACAAAGCTCTTACAGGTTGCCTTTACTTTCATTGTGGGAATCTGGAAGAAAAAAATGCATAGTCAAATTTTTAAAAAAACCCAACAATATTAGAATGTGTTCCTATATTTTCTTCTGATATCTGTGCTTCATTGCACTGTGTACAGTTTATCACTATCAGATTTACATGCAGGTGTGATCTGCAAAGGAGAGTACTTAAAAGCATTCTGCTTTTCAGTATCGCTCATCATATGCTGAGCAAATGAAAACCTTTGTTTTTCTTTGGCCTGGTGTCTATTTGTGAAATTAAGCTTCTAGGGGTGGTTACTGATACTACCTAGTTTCAAAAATAGTGTTTTAAGTCATCCTTGCTGTGTTTGTGCCTTGCCAAGCAAAAGGAACAGGTTCAGGGGTTTGTTAGAAGTCAGACGCATGACTTGAGGCAAGCCTGGAGTTGAAGTTAGGCCTTCCATTTCATGAGTCTGACAGATCATTTCTTGTTTGTTTGCTTGGCTCATTTTGCCTTCTTTGTGGTGGCCCAAGCCATTCAAAGACTCAGGTATGAATTTTACTTGGGAGTGTGTTGCATTATAGGTCAAATTGCTGGTAGAGGTCAGATTATGTGATAATAAATGACCTGAGGCTTCCAAAATGCAACTTTTTAACAATTTATTCAGATAATACAAGATCTCAGATACAAAGTGGATAATTTTGCATTGAGAACTGTGATTTCCTAGACACCTGGTTTTTTTTGTTTTTCTGTTACAGGCAGATTTAAATGGTTAACCCTCGGTTTTCTTCCCCTTTGATTAATAAAAAAGTTATGGATGCCTCCAGTAGCTTGGAAAATAGTGGGTTTAGGGTGTTATTTTTTTAAACTCAGTATGAGGGCAAAATGTGGAAGCTCTTAGCTGAGGACAAAATTTGGCTAGGAATTAAAGTTGGCCTGTTTTGATGCAGAACTAGTGGGTGGCCCTCTTGTGGCTAGCTGTCACCAAAACACTGAGCGTGTAATGAATGCTTTGCTGAACTGAGGACTTTGTTTCTTACCAAATAATAATACTGTCAATTTAAAAAAGTGGCTTCCGAGTTAAGTGCTATTTATGTGTCTGCATGACAGCTGTCCTTGTATATTGAAGCTCTTTGTGAACAGACTGTGTAAGAACCTGCTTCCATATTTCACGTTTGTCTTTTTTAAAACTCCCACAGAGCCTGTTGAACACTAACAAAGAAGAAATGCGTGAGCTTGCAGCCCTGTTTTATTCTGTAGTGCTGTCTACCATGTCTGGAGATGAGCTTAGGGCTTCCTTGGAGCAGCTGATCAAGATGACAAAAGACAACCATGTAAATAGCTTCCTTCGTCTGCATCTTGTTTTTTCTCATGTCATGTAACTGATAGGATGCTTGAATCTCACAGTGTGTCCAGGATGTATTAGCCTTAATCTGAGTGTAAAATTAACTAGCTGACTTCTAGTTGGATTGCAAGAAGGGATTTTTGTTGTAGGTGAGTGCAACAGATCTTTAAATAAATTAAGCCCTGAAGCTGTTGTTAAGGTCAGTAGGAGGGTTTTTTGTAGGCATGTCCTGAGCAAAGCACCAGTCTTGTATTTAACTAGTATTAGCCAGATAAATAGCCATGTCCCATTGAGTGGTAATGGATCACACTGTCTGCCTCAAACAGTTTGCCAATTCCTTATTCTTGAGCCTCTACAGGTACTCATGGAACCAAGAAAATGTTTGACTTGTTAAATGTTTAACTGCTCCTCCTTCCCTCCTGAGCCACAGTCACCTCCTGGTTCCTCATTGCCTCAGGGTCTTGTGCTTGTGCTACTTGAGGGCTGTGGCTTCTTCCCTCCCACCCCACATAGACTGCTCAGCAGCCCTCCACAGCTGTATCTGTACATGGTGGGTTTGCCTGCCTTCCCTCTGATGCCAAGAAAAGCTGTAAAAGAAACTACTCCCAGACTTGTATCTCAGGTATTTGTTTATTCAGCGCTGGGCACAAGGGGGATCACTCCACCAAACTTGTGCAACTGTAATAGCACCTTTCTTTGTATTTATCTCTTAGTTACATATACATTAGGTTGCTTAATAGGCCTAGACATATTCATAACCTGTCCCCGCTTCCCATTATAATGAGCTCTAAACTAATTTCCATGCCTTTGCGCTTGCGCAGTATCTTCAGGTGGTTGTGGGCAGGGGTCTTCCTGGTTGTAGGCAGGGGTCTTCAAGAGGAAGGCTAGTAGTCATC
>NW_008666705.1:15656-31596 GCF_000695815.1 Acanthisitta chloris | reverse complement strand
TTGCCTTTTGGAGCCTACTTTGTTTACCCAGCCAGTGCTTCCTTAAATTCTTTCCTTGGGGCCTTCTCCTCTTATCAATTCCCCCTTAGCTCTGGTCAGTATCCGTTCCTGCTTAAGTATGCATGTCAGTGTGGAGCAAGCACAAGCAGGCAGTGCCAGTTGTTTAGTAAGCAAGTTCCAGTACATCATTGATTAATCTTTTTAGCTTCTTTGTATCACCTCCTCCAGTAGCTCCTTCCCTCTCCCATTATCCTTACCTCCATTTTGCCACTAAAAGCATGGGAAAGGAGTCCTGAGAACAAATTGAACAGGTTTCTGTGCTGGTGTGTCTTGAATACTGAAAGGCAGAGCAAGTAGTAGCATTTCTAGGTTCTATTTCCAAAATATGTTCTTTTATATCAGTCTCTGAAAGATTTAATGGGCCACGATTTTACATGGCAGGTAAAAGGCTCAGATGCTGACAGGGAGCACTGATCACTTTATGTCATAGTTAACAAGCATGATTTGTTTTGAAACTGTGAAAGCAGTGTGTGTGATCCAAAGCTGTGTCATTGCTCTTTTATGTAGAGTGCAGCTCCTGTGGTCATGGAGCCAGCACAGACAGGTCCCAGTTCCCCACTGGGGGGCTACTTTCTGCCCCAGTCACCCATGAAGCCATGACTGATGCTTCGCAGAACCTGCCTGAGAATAGTGAAGTGAAGCATGAGGAAGAAAACCTTTTTGAGTTTGAGTCAGTTAGAGTGCTGATTTGCTGCGAATGTACAAAACCAGCTGCACCAGTAGGCTGGGGTGGGGTCACCCCAGTGGCTCTGTAAGGACTGGATTGTGAATGGATAGTTGAATTGGATGTGGGGGGAGGACCCGTCTGCTGCTGGCTTTGCTGTGGTGAGACTACATTAAGGAACAGGCCCTGGTGCCCGAGCTAGGTTGAGAATTCCATTCTGGCAGCACAGTTGCACTGGCACAACTTTTTGTAGGGTTGTCATAAAAAAACAGAGATACGAGTTAGTCCAAGTTTAAAACCCTGCCTTCTTCCCTGTTTTTGTTTTGGTTTTTTTTTTAAAATTAAGGTAGCATTAAAGTCTCACAGCCTTGTTTCTGCACAAAATCTTTTCACTAGAATTCACCTGTAGGAATGAGCATCATCATTAGTCTTAGCACCAAATCAGCATTTGAGAAATTGATGTTCTGACATTGAATTGTAATAACTAGGTTTCACTGTTTGTAGCCTACCAAACTGTGTAGAGGCACTGCCTTTGGTGTGTTGCCAGGTGTGTTCTCATACTTAGCAATGCAAATCTAGAGCAATTTCCCTTTACTACTTTTTACCAAAGACTACATTTTGTCTCCCTAGCCTGAATAGGTCCAGAGTTTTAAGTAGAGACAATGCAGTGTTATCTTAGGTCACCCTCATAAGTCTGTACTTGACAATGGATGACTTGTACCTTTTTTGTTTTCCCTAGCTACCAAACAGTAGCTTTAGGAATGCCAGTGCTGGTGATAAATTCTTAATCTGTCCCCCTAAACCTCTTCTAAGTTTTGTTAATTTGTCTTAAAGGACTCCATTAATCAGAGAGCACTAGCACTATCAACCCTTCTATTGTTGCATTGTGTGTTGGAGCTCTACGTTCTTCATGGTGCCTTCTGATCTGGCTTGTCTATATGTGTCTTTAAATCAGTGCTTTGTGCAAAGTGTTACTTTGAAAATGAGATATTTTTGCACTATTGGTGTTGTCTGTAGAGCCCGGAGGTCCAACATGGATCCTTGTTGGCTTTGGGATTTACAGTAGGAAGGTACTTGGCCAAAAGGAAAATCAGATCAATGGAACTACATGACATAGAACAACCAAACACTGCAGTCATGCCGGAACAAGAACAACTTATAAAGGCGACAACAGAGACAATAGGTAACTTCTGCCTAAGGCTTTGCTGCATGTAACAATTGTTTTTTGAATCCACCCCAGGCTAATGGTTTTTTCTGACATACTCAGCCCACAAATACTGTAATTCTGAGTTCACTTTTTGTGGTAGAATTTACAGCTTGTAAGAATGTAATTTGATTAGATGTATGGACATAACCCTTTTCAACAAAAACTATTTGGACTCTAACTCACAGACCAGTATAGCACAATTAGGAGTGATGCCACTGCCTAGATTTTTCTCAATGTCTGCTTTCACTGTGATTTCATTCTAGCATAACATTTACTACTAGCTGTAGAGGAGATAAGGACTTTACTTCTTGCATGGGTAAAATACAAGTGCTTGCCCACTGCTAAATAATAAATAATAGAAAATTCAAATCATCCTGTTTTTGCTTTTTCCTATAGGCTCTTTTCTGGACAGTAGCTCCCCTTTCCTTGTGGTGGCTGCTTGTACTGCTCTGGGCGAGATTGGCAGAAATGGCCCTTTGCCAATCCCCAGTGAAGGGACAGGATTTACAAAGTTGCAACTTGTTGAAAGTTTATTGGCCCGAATCCCTTCCAGCAAGGAAACAAATAAGGCAAGATTTTATAGTGTTCTTATGGTTCCCGTTAATTTTTTGAATGCTCTAGGTCTGTGCATTACCTGCCAAAGTCAGCCTCATTTTTTAAAGCAATTAGGCTTGTCATTGGCTTTTGTAAGTCAGTTAGGCTATGAGTTTTTCCCATATTGTCTAGCAGTTGATGGCTTGTGCTTTCTATAGTCCTAAGTAGGGGCTTAAGGGATGAAAGTAGGAATGGTCATAATTTTAATTAAAAAAAAATTGGAATATCCTCTTTTAACTATCCTCAAAAGTAATAGTACATTTGTTTTGATCTGTGTTTTGAAAGAGAGGTGTACTGATTGATCTTAAGACACTTGCACATCTAACGTCTGATACCTTAAGCGAAACTTCAGCAAGAGTGAGAAATAGTGGGATTAAAGTGTACCTTGTGGGTCTACAGGAGTGTTATGTGATGGGTTTGGGTTTTTTTGTTTGTATTTAAGATGAAGGAACGAGCCATACAAACATTAGGTTACTTCCCAGTGGGAGATGAAGATTTTCCCCACCAGAAACTACTGCTGCAGGGTTTAATGGATTCTGTGGAGGTAAGGCACTATCAGTGTATCATCCTTTATACTACTGTGAGTATTTCTGTTTGGATGCTTTTTATGTACCCTAGAGCCAGGTTTACAATGGGAGCTGTCTTTTTGTAATAGTATCTCTGGGTTTTTTAAAACTGCCTTGAAATAGAGAGCATAGGTAGACTTTGGGCTTGTAAAATATTTTATGCCACAGTTTAAAAGCTTGCCAGTCGAGGTCTCTGCCCCACTCTGAGATAAATATGCATTTCCCTCCAGGAGGTTTATGGCTTTATCTTTTTTTACACCTTATGTGTAAAATATGAAGAGCTTATAGTAATGAATCTGTAGGTCTGTGCTTTGGCCTTCAAAAATACTCTAAAAGAAGGTAATATAAATACATATTCTTTATTATCTGAACTGCATCAGCTAATACAACTCACTTGAATTAGAGGCTTTGTTTATAGGAACGTATCTATCTGTTGTCCATCTCTAAATCATAGAATCATAGAATTTTAGGGATTGGAATGGACCTTACAGATCAGTCGTAACCCTCCCTGCTATGGGCAGGGACACCACCTCGTTAGATCAGCCTGGTCTTGGGCACCGCCAAGGTCGGGGCAGCCACAACGTCCCTGGGCAACCTGTTCCAATGTCTCACCACCCTTAGAGTAAAAAACTTTTTTCTAATATCTAACCTAACCTTCTGCTCCTTCAATTTGAACCCGTTACCCCTGGTCCTATCACTCCAGTTCCTAACAAAGAGTCCCTCTCTGGCTCCCTTGTAGGGTGAAGTAAATGCACCATTGTAGTGCATTGCAGTCCTTCACGGTACTTCACAGCTGCTATACATACTGCAATATGCCAAACAGCAAAACTGAATAGTCAAGAAGCTTTTTTAGTGTTCTTCATTTATGGCTTGTTTTACCTTTCTTCAGTACTCATGCTGACATAGGGTTCTCCATTGTAGAAGGGCAGTTGAGTATCAAGACAGGCTTTGGTGAGTCCTCCAATGTGAAGTGATCAAAGAAGCAAGAATCATAGAATCATAGAATGGTTTGGGTTGGAAGGGTCCTTAAAGATGATCTAGTTCCAGCACAGGGACACTAGACTAGGTGGCTCAAAGCCCCATCCAACCTGACCTTGAAGAGTCCCAGGGTTGTGGCATTCACAGCTTTTCTGGGCAACCTGTTTCAGTGCTTCACCACCTTCACAGCAAATAGTTTCTTCCTAACATATAGTTTAAACCTGCTCTCTTTCAGTTTGAAGCTGTTACCACTTGTCCTATCACTGTACTTTGTATACCAAGAACATTGTATATGCAAACATAAAATGATTTCTGAGTGCAGTGTTTTTCTCCTGTAACTGCATGGTGACATTACAACTTCTTTATAAAAGGTATACTTGAAGTAAACCAATTTATCTTAGATTGCAGGAAGTTAAAGGCTTACTTCTCCAAGTGCCTCAGAATTTTGGTGTTTCAGATAGTAAGGAAGGCAGTGTAGAAGGTACTCAGCAAGTATGGAAATAGTTCTTATAAGTCAGGATCCATAATAAATGATGACAAGAAAGCGGCAAAGTTCTGCATATATTGTTCCTGGAGGCTCAGAGAATAGTGTGAGGAGGACGGTGAAGCAAAACAAAGTATCATCTGAATTCTTCTAATGTGAAGACCAGATTTCTGCATCTGTTAAGAGATCAGCTGCTGGCTGGAATTACAGGAGACTCTTTTACTATCACATACTGTGACAAAACCACAGTAATTTTTGTTAATCACTGGTGGTCTCATTCTAACTTTGTTCTATTTTCATCTTGTCTCCAATTCTTTCTTTTCACTAAGCTGAACTTTTGAAGAGACTAGTGGATACTTTGTAGGAGGTACATTTTAAAAAATGTGTGGACTTTTAGCTTTTACCATTTGTTCTGGAGAGTTTGACATTGCCTCATTTTCCATCACTTTTAGTGAGTCTGAGGTGCCATATAGTTTCAGAAGCTCACCAAAAGAATGTTCTTACTGCAAATTAATGCTGAAAACTGGGGTTAGGAGAGAGACTGTGGCTTTGTGGATTAAGTGCCAAAAGTTTTGTGCTGTGTCTAGTTAGTATTGTTAGTGATGCTTTGTGTTTTTCAGGCCAAACAAATAGAACTGCAGTTCACAGTTGGTGAAGCTATTACCAGTGCTGCTGTAGGAACCAGCTCGGTGGCTGCACGTGATGCATGGACAGTCACAGAGGAGGAATATATCCCTCCTTCAGGTAGGCCTTCCTAATATAAGGACTGGGTTGGAAAACATCTGGCCTATACTAGGGTCCATAACTTTGTTTCTGTGGTGTTTGATTTATAACAGTAGGTGTAAGAGACATCATGTGTTTGTGATTATACAGGTCATTTCACCTGTTCACGTCCATCTGTTCAGAGGGCAGAAGACTTTATTTCCTGGGCTGTTTAAATAGCTTCTTTATGAAATGTAATGTGTTGCCACTTGACTCTGCATTGTTTTTGTTTCTTCTTTTTGTTCTGTCATGTAGGATTAGTTTTGTGTTTTAACATACACAAACCTTCTGTAATAACATTTTGAAGCCTGAAGTGGAAAATAAGGTTATAAAATAAAATTGCAAGTTATTTTTCCAGCAACTGCAACTCATATGATTAAGTAGCATTTGCATGCAGTAAATGCAGAAATTGTATTTAAGGACTAAGATTCTGTACCCATTGAAATGCAAGCATGACAAAATGCTTGCTCCAAATCAGACAGCTGCAAATATCAGCCTCAGATCTGCAAACACATATTTTAGTGTGAGAGTGGTCTTAGATCTCTAGTGTAGACAAAGCTGAGTATGTACAGAGTGGGATAGAAACCCAACCCTTACAATACTCCAGAAATTGTAACAAAAAGCCCAGTAGTGCCCTGGGTCTTGGGCACTATGAATGGTACCTCTTTTTGGCTGCAGATTGTGAAACACATGCATGACATGTTAGGAGGACTTAGTGGCTCCAAAGTGAGGGCTTTTCCTAAATAAGCAGAGATTGAGGTGTCAGCTGAGTACTCATGGGCTTATTGCGTTTTTCATTGCTGCTGCACATTATTTTGATGTTAGAAAATGAGTGTAGACGATTCTCCAAGCTCCCCCTCCTCCTTTCCACCTTTTTCTTTCATATAGGTTTGAAAGTGAATGATGTGGTTCCCTGGGTCCTAGACCTTATTTTGAGCAAGCACATCGTCAGCCCCAACCCGCATGTTAGGCAGGCAGCTTGCATCTGGCTTCTGTCAATGGTGAAGAAGCTGAGCACACACAAAGCAATTAAGGTAAGAAATAGGCTTTTTCATAACACTGGGTCCTTGTCCCTGTTTTTCTTACCTCATTTCTGTCCCTTCCTTCCCTTTCACTTCCATCACCTTTTTTCCCCTGTTGCTGGTGCAGGTCTATTTAAGACATAGTTGCTTATGTTTTCTTGCTGGAGGATGAGACTGACTGGCAAATGAGCAGGCTGTTTGTCACCTCTGTAAACACCTGAATTGCACTCAAGTCAGAGTAAGCTTAGTGTAAATAGCTGTTCTAAGATGAAGTAGTAGTACATCTTCCCTTGGGAAGAAGATATTGGTGTCTGTATAGTTTTTAGGATTTTATATTTAGAAAATATTAAACGTGAGATCTAGGAGGAGAAGGGAGAGAACTGGACCTCTTTATTTCACAAAAGAAAAAAACCCAGGACCAGTTATGATGTGCTTCATGCACTGTGTATTTTTTGTGCACTTTAAAAACCGTATGTTTAGGGTCCCTGCCTGTAATGGAAGAACATGAAAGGTCCTATATAAGGACTTAATAAAGCATTCCCAACCAAAATTTCCTCTCTCTGCATAGAGGTACTGCAGACTGTGATGTGGCCATGTAACTATTTTGTGCTCTCCAGGTAATGATAAAGAGCTTTGAGACAATAGGCGCTTTGCAAATGTAAGCTGTTTGTTACAGGTAAAACCTAGCCTCATATTACACTCAGCAAAACAGTGAAGCCTGTGGGAGGTGACAAAATTCACTAGTTTGGAGATGAAGAAAGCCCCATCTGGCTGCCAGCCAGATTTATGGCACATTGCTACTTATCTGTCTGGAAAGAAGGGCAGTTTTTGTCATAGATGTAGCTCAAATAGAAAACTTCATTGACACAGTAGCCTCTGTTTATCTGTTAGACACTTTTCTGGAGACTGGACAAATGATCCAAAATAATGTCCTTTTTTTCTCACCTTACAGTCTCATCTCAAGGATATTCAAAGTGCATTTGTTTCAATTCTGTCAGATAGTGATGGTAAGTACTATCACATTTTAAGAGTTGTCTTTTGATGGGCTTTTAACATAATTAAGGGAATCTTTGAACAGGCAGAAAGTCACCTACACCCTCTGTCAGTCAGCAGCAAAAAACAGCTGTAGAAATGTTCCATTTCAGATGTAATAGAAATTATTTCTTTGCTAGGTGTCATGTGTAGAGATAAGAAGCACAACATTTTGTGTGCTTTGCTAACGAAGCACAAATACTTCTCTGCATTTGGTCCTTCAGATTGTAGCAACAAACTGATCAGTGGTGCTTCTTCTGCTCTGCTTTGGGCAGCAGGATGTGTGTCACAGAGTTCTGTATGGACAGGAACTCCGAGACCTACTCAAGCTAGCACATTTTGGCTTACCTGTCTGCAGCTAGTGCAGAGGGTGGCATCTCGCAGCCTATCCAAAGCTCACTCAAGTTGAAGAGAGTATCACCATTAACATTGCTGGACTTCAGGTGCCAGCAGTATGTCAGAATACCTACAGCTCTTGGAACTCTCTGCTATTTCAAAACCTGCAGTAGCAATGTTTATGTGAAGGTGTCACTTAATTTGATGGGGTTTATGCCTTCAGAACAAATTGCTTCATCAGAATGCAAAGTTTGTGTCTTGGCAGACTAGATCTGCTCTAGAATGGAGAGCTGTGAACTGCAGCACAATGCTCCGTTTGCTGCGTCTTGATTTTGGTTGAACCTTCTTTTGGGAATGTGTGCTACTTAATTACATGCTTATCTTTAATTTTACTTTGTAAAATCTCTTGCAGAACTTAGTCAAGATGTTGCTTCAAAAGGTCTTGGGCTGATATATGAACTAGGAAGTGAACAAGATCAGCAAGAGCTAGTCACTACACTTGTTGATACCCTTATGACTGGGAAAAGGTACAGTGAACTCGTAACACAGTGAGAGAGTACTCTGAGCTATGTATCTGATGGGAACAAAAATGTGCCTCTCTTTTGTGTGGTAAGAGATGTTTTGTGGCCAACGGCAGGCCAATAGTAATATATTTTCAGAGAGTCAAATTGGGGCATTTCTTCAATCAGCCTAGAGTTTGTTGTGACTGAAGTTGTTCCAATTTTGTTCCTTTCAACAAAGCTTCAGTATAGTGTTTCAGTCCTTATTCAAGCCATTCAAATCAGTTGGGGTTTGACTAGATTTCCTACTTGCTGCATTGTGTAATTGCAAAGGACAATGACCACTTGCAGCAAGTCTGGACATTGTGAATATTGCAGAAGTGGTGTCTTGCTGGAGCCTGAAAGGTACCTTTTGCTGAGGAAGTGTTAATGGTCACTTGGCAGCTTTAGTGTGAAAAACGTTGGTCTTAAAGGACTCATGGCCAGTGATTATGTCAGTCAGTGCTGAAAATGTCCTTTAACAGCCCACTTCTGTCTGCCCTGGTGTAGGTTTGGCTACTGTGAATGACAAAAGCCTAGGCTGAGAGACTAGGGGTTCAGTGGTGGTAAACAGGATGAAATTATATAAATGGAAATGAGATCTTTTTCATTTTGAAGCTGAGATTTGCTGTCCATTATGTGGCTTATGTCTGGGCAGAAATAAAAAGCTGTCATTCAGTGTTCAGAGTTTCTACCTTCTGACTGCGCAGCAAAACTCTCAGTTGCTGCAACATCTCCTTAACATTACACATGGTACAGGTTAAGGAGATTCCTTGCAGTGTGTGGCTTTGCACACCTGTATGTTTTTTGTGGGATTGGAACTGAAAGAATATGAAGTTACTGAGTTAATAGAGCAAAACAAATTACTTGTTCTGTAGTATGCAGTCTGTTCAAGGGTAGAGATTGGTAAAGCTAACACTGGAATTCTTTTCTATCAGAGTTAAACATGAGATGACTGGAGAAACTGTGGTGTTTCAGGGTGGTCTGAGCAAAACCCCAGATGGGTAAGTTTAATGACAGTGTCAGTGCCAGACACAGTCAGTGCTGAAACAGTATTCCCTTGCTCATAAATATGCTTCCTGAGCTTTTTGTTACTTCTTGTTCTCTAAGTTACCATAACTTTTTCATTGTGATACAGAGTGATTACGTACCTCTCTCTGTCTGCTTTAGGGCTGTGACTGGACTATAGCTTTAGCTACTGTAGCATTTGTGTAGCTAAAAATAGTGACACTGATTTCCCTTCTGCTTTTCAAAGTCAAGGTCTTTCTACCTACAAGGAGCTTTGTTCACTGGCTAGTGATCTCAATCAGCCAGACCTGGTGTACAAATTCATGAATCTGGCCAACCACCATGCCATGTGGAATTCTCGAAAGGTAATTTTCTGCATTCATACAACTTCCATTCCCACCTCGAACTCTGTAATCAACAACTGTATTTCTCTAGCTCTGTTTATGTGATTTATGGATAACTGCATGTGGAGGGTGTTGTTCCTTTGGTGTCAAGTCCAAAGGAAATTTGCTGGCCTAATGAAAAAAAATGAGGATTACTTGATATTCTTACAACAAAACATTGGTATCAGAATGTGCGGGGGTAATCTGCACGGGGAAGCAAGCAGCAGACTCAGTGTGAGGGATAAAGCAAGCTCCAACTTTATTGTTAGCTCAGTTCTTCTTTTATACGGTACACAATAAATGCGCCTATTCATCCCTTTGGCATTACCTATCAGCGTTACCTAAGCTCTAAAAGTTACATTTATATACTTTTTCTGCTTGCGGTTGCAGCTGTGAAGAGTTCTTCTTTATGCTCTGATGAATTCTCCTTTATTCTCCCAGATCTCAGTTATGCTTTAGTTGTTTGTCAAAGATAGCCTGCCCTTGAGCTTGCAACATTATGCTGAGAAGCTAAATTCTTGAGGCCTACTTCATAGTTATATGCTCAAAGCTCCCATAAGGCCTTGCTCGCACAAGTTCCCATAGGGCCTTGCTCACACAATGCTCTCTTGGGGCTATGCCCTTGTTCCCTTAGCCATTCTTCAACAAGAATATTCATATAATCCTATATTCTCCTCTGAATCACCTGTGGTCCTTCCCTTTGATTTTCTGAGTGTGTTTATCTTAATGGCCAGGTCTTAATGTGTTCAAACAAGGATAGTCATCAGTATGTTCAAAACTGGATTAATTTTTGGATGACAGAGCAAATGACATTTGTCATCTAAAGAGACAGCAAAATGTAACAAGAAGTTGCTAAAAAGCACAGTTGCCAGAAGCATCCTTTTTTTTAAACTCAAGTTTAGATATTTTAAAGCTACCGGGACCTTTAACTAAGCCAAAATACCTTTGGATCCAGTTCCTGGTGAAAAAAGGAGCATCATATATATGAAGATGTAAGGATACCATTCAGACCTTTAATGTAGGGACTCTCTTCACTGGCTTTACAGAAGCATGGAGAAACGTTTTGTCCCTGGGAGCAGGCAGAGCACCTTTCATGTACTTTCATGCAGAAGACCTAGATAGCTGCATCTGCTGTACTTCATCTTTCGTGCTCTTCCATGCTTGCCACCTGAGGTTTTGAGTTTCTGGCAACATCACTTGGGGCAAAAAACAAGCCCCAGCTTTCATCCAGGCTTTCACAGGCCAGCATGTCTCTCAATACTTCCTTCTCTTTGCAGTGGAACTTAAGAAGCACAGGAATATTGTTAGGTTCCTGACCCCTGTTGAATTTCACCAGCCAGGATGAGTCAAGAAAATGTATTCAGCAAGGTTAGGCTGGGCTTTAGCATTTGAGGAATTTGCAGAATTATTTAAGTTGAAGGGGCATCTGGAAGTTTGTGCTCTAAAATCCCACAATAGCTAGGCAGAGCAAGCTGTTGAGGACTTTGCAGGTGATGCCTCCCTTTTCCTTATACCTTCTGCAACTTCTTGCTCTTCACAGCAGTGGTCCTCACTGAGAGTGTGTCTTTATTATTCTGAGTTTTCTAGACTAACTCAGACAGCACGTTCTGTCCTGTGAAATCCCTACTGTGCTGTTTTGAGTGGCAGCTTTTGGCACTTCAAGTCAGGAAACACTGAAGTCATTAGAGGCAGTCACTGCACTGCCTACCTTGAGTAATTTATTCTTGGGAATCCCATGGTACTTCACAGGCAAGCATCAGTTCCACTATTAGAATTGACAGTTGAACTGACGGTGTTGGAGAAGTAAAAGATCATAGAAGAATACTTGAGTTTACAGTAAATATGGGCAGATGCAAAATTATAATCCTCAGAAGTTTCAGGTTCTAGAGCTAAAGTGGAGTTGTTTTATTTTTAGTTTTTCGGTTCCTAAGTTATTCTAACTCGTCTAAATGCAGCAGAGTTGTAAGGAAGCAGTGGCCCACCCTCACCTGTTTTTCTGAGAAAGAAAGAATCTCTCTTGGCAGAACATGCTTAAATCTTCATAGTTTTTAATTCACCAGCATCACTTTTGCAAATGAGGTCAATCAGTATCTTGAAATAAAGGCTGGAGAGAAGAAGGTTTTCAAGTAGTATGTTGTCTGGTGAATGTGATTGTATGCTTGAGATCACTGTGGTACTATACCACTGGTACTGGGCTAATTCTAGTACCATTCTAGTCCTTTTGATTTGGTCTAAATCTAAACTGTGTCGGTCAAGTTTACCCCTGACTGTGCTGTGCCCAGGAGCAGTAACTGGGAGAGCGAGCAGAGTGGTTCAACAAATAACTCTTTTGTCATCTTTTCAGGGTGCAGCTTTTGGTTTCAATGTGATAGCTGCCAAGGCTGGAGAGCAGCTCGCTCCATTTTTGCCTCAACTTCTTCCCCGGCTCTACCGTTACCAGTTTGACCCCAATCTGGGCATTCGTCAGGCGATGACCAGCATTTGGAATGCATTGGTCACTGACAAGTCGATGGTGAGTGAATGGCCAAGTGGATAGTGCTGGGTTTGCTGATAGGCAGCAGTATGTCAGAGGTCCTCCTGGGACAGTTGCATCGTGTGAAAGGAGAGGCTGTGCAGAAAAGGGATAAGGTATTGTCCTACAGAGAAAGAGGTGTTTAAATCCATGGATGAGCTGGAGGATGCACAGAGGTTTTGCACTGCCTTCTATATGTGGAAGGATATTGCAGACCTTGTTCATGCAGCTAGTCTTAAAATTTATGATTTACTTAAAACGGAATCTTTGCACACTTCAATATTGCTTCAGTATTGCTTATGAGAAGCTCTTCAGGCATTCTTATGGCCTAAGATGCCTTTCTCAAGTGAGAAGATCTAAATATAGTTCCTCAGTTTTTAAGCGTGAGGAAGCCCATGGAAAGAGGCTGGTTCATGAGGTTAAGGATAAGTCCCAGATGTTTCAGGAATAAGTGATTTTCATGAGATACCCTTGCTCTGGTTCTGCAAGGCCTGGAATTGGGAAAATCTTTTCTCTTAGCAAAGCTGATCTTCATGTAAAGTCATTCACCCTGAACCCTTATCAAAGCACAGCTGCTTCTCATATAAATACATGTTTGGTGCTGTGTTTTAACAGTTCAGTTGGTAAAGGCCTTGAGGGGCTTTTTCTTTTCTCATCTGTCTGACAGCATTAAGCCCTCAAGCGGTGCAGGGAAAGGTATGTCTGAAGCACAGTCAGAGTAAGTTTGCACAGCACTGGCAAACATCAGTTCATCTAGCGGCCTGAGGGTGCGTCGGGGAGGTTTAGGTTAAATATTAGAAAAAATTCTTCACCCAGAAGGCAATTGGGCACTGGAATAGGCTCCCCAGGGCAGAGGTCAGGGCACCAAACCTGACAGAGTTCTAGAAGCATTAGACAATGCTCGCAGGCACATGGTGTGATTCTTGGGGATGTCCTGTGCAGGGCCAGGAGTTGGACTTGATGACCCTTTTGAGTCCCTTCCAACTCTGAACATTCTGTGATTTGATTTAGCTAAGAGCAGGTTGTATTGTCCAAAAGGACTCCTTTTTCATAGAGTACAGGACAAGGATGCATAGCCCATGCTTATTTGATGATTTTTCCTTTTTTTAATAATAGGTTGATAAGTACATGAAGGAAATTCTTGAGGATTTGATCAGTAACCTAACCAGCAGTCTGTGGAGGATCAGGGAATCCAGGTACTGCTATGAAAATTATTAGATTTATCTTTGAACTGTGTTCTTTTCTCTTCACCATAAATTTATTAATCTGAAGAAGCTGAGGGAGGAAAATGAGGCACATCTGTTCATCAGGATAGAGCCCACCCTTGTAGCCTACCCTTGAAGTACAGTGCAATCTTGAAGCTATTTGCACAGTTGAGCCTGGCATTTTTTATTCCATCCAGCTTGATACTAAACTACATTCTCTGAGGGAGGAGTTTTCTGGTCACAAAGTTCTTGCCTATCCTTGAACCTGAAATACTGCTTTCTCTTAGAAAATTTTGGCAATCTGACAGTATATATACTTGACAGCAGGCTGGCATTTTTAATAAACTGCTTTTTGTTTATAATGGTTAATAGTTATGCCGTATTGAAAACTTCCATTTTTAAGTTTCAGACTTTATACCGTTTTGGTTTCCTTATATCCCATACTTACAGGAAAGAAGTCTAAAACAATTTTGTAACTGGAATATTTTCAATAGCAATTTTCGCCACAGCAGCCTTTGTCACTTGCCATCAGCTGTTCCAGGTTTTACCTGAATGGCTGAACATTTTTTTCTCTGCTAAAGGAGATTGTTCTTATGACAGAGTAGATTTAGAGTTTGGGGAAAATAAGGAACATGAAACAGTTCTGAGTTTTTCTTATCCATTTACTTATAAACATATCTGTATATATACCTGTATCAAGTAAGTACACTGTGTAAAAGAAATTAAATTCCTTGTTTGCAGCTGCCTGGCACTAAATGACTTGCTAAGAGGAAGACCTTTGGATGACATTATAGACAAGCTTCCAGAGATCTGGGAAATCCTGTTTAGAGTGCAAGATGACATTAAGGTAACGGAAGTGAGAACTGAATGGGAATCTTCAGCAAAAAGTACAGTGACCAAGCTTTGAGAAGTTTCAAAGAGATTCTCTGACAAGTTAACTTGAAGCTGATGGAGGTTTTGAGTATTAAGCAGATTAGAAATTCGTGTTTCTTGCAATTAAAATTTCCAAGCCACCTTGGAAATTCTCTTGTGTGTTTGAAGTGTTGGTTTTCGTTTCTGCTGTGCTCATTATTGATGAATGTAAAACAATTCCTGAGTATTTGTGTAACTATTGAATATAGAAACATTTATTTTGGGCTGCTTGCGTGCTTAAATGACTTGCATGTGTGAAGTCAGAGTCGTCGGGTACTTCCAGGTTTGAGCTGTGTATGTATTGTACCAGATACTCAGGTGGACCAAAGCCAGAATGTCCTTTAAAGATGTTCTATTAATCATTAGCCGTGAAGATAGCCTTGTTATGTGTATCAATTAATATGAATCATTCTGTTAGAGAATTAAAAATAGCAGCAATTATTATTGACTTCTTTTGTAGGAGACTGTGCGAAAGGCAGCAGAACTAGCCCTAAAAACTTTGAGCAAGGTAAAACTCTGATTTTGTCATACGCACATGTAGACAGATGTGTGTGGTTTTGATGTCAAGTAATTGTTCACTGTCGTATCTGCAGGAGTGACCTATTTACCATAGACTGTTGTGTTGATGACATCTCTAGTATAAGATACAATTGTGAAAAACTGAACAGCCCTCTAGGAAGCAACAGTAATAAGCATGACCACATACTCTTTTGTGGGTGTGGGTGGATAATGCAGTGTAAAGTTCTATATAAGCAAAGGAAGGATATTATGAATTGGTGTTTTTCCTGTGATGTCAACTTTTTCCTCACTTGGGGGTGGGTTTTAAGTAAACTTACAGTAACTTCAGCAGTTGACCAAGGCTGACTGGTCTAGTTGACTGAGTCTAGCACAACCTCACTGTAAAGTGAGTGTGGACGTCACTGACAAGATTTGTTGTGTGTAGTACACTTATCATTTAATATTTTGATTAGTAGTCCTCTAAAAAGTCACATGGGTGGGAGTGGAAATGGATCTTAAGGAACATCTTTGAAATCACAGCCTTCACAGTGCATGATGTTTTGATGGCACAAGTGAGAATCTGGTCCCATAATTGCAGAATCTCTTCTGATCTGGGACCTGAGACTTGCTGCTCTGTCTCCTGGAATGGTTAAATCCCTGTGGCTGAGATGGGCTGTACCTCAGCTGAGAGGTTATTTGGTCAGGTCAAGGCCTGCTAGGCTCTGTATTTGCCTTTTCTGGAAACGGGCTGCAGTTGAAATTCCTTTTAGGGTTGTGGCTTATGGTGTAAGTACCTTGTGGAGAGACTGAAGGGGTAACAGAGGCTGGGTTTTGCTGTGAGCAGTTTCTCTCATTGATGTTGACTTCTATCTGAAGGAGAAGGTGCTGAAATACAATCTGAGGGGGAGTTTTGTACATATTTGCAAGACTGATTCTCATGCATCCCCAGGTCTGTGTGAAAATGTGTGATCCCTCTAAAGGAGCAGCGGGTCAGAAGACGATAGCTGTGTTGCTCCCTTGCCTCCTAGACAAAGGAATAGTAAGCACAGTTGCCGAAGTCCGATCTCTCAGGTTAGTTCTGTGTCATGTACGTTCCTTTGGTCATGTCTTGATTCATCCAACACAGACCCAGCTCACTCACCTGAGTTGCAGAATGTTTTTTGTGTTTGAAATGATAA
>NW_008666705.1:7013-15627 GCF_000695815.1 Acanthisitta chloris | reverse complement strand
GAGTCCTTTTCATCCTGAATTTAAACAGCAAATACGCAGATTCAGTTCCCAGCAGGATGTTCTTCTTTCCTTGCACATCTGGCAAACTGATCTGCAAGAAGTGTGCTGCACCAAAGCTGTCTTTTAGGACAGGCATGTCTGTTCTGCTAGCAAACAAACAATCCCATGGTGGTTCTTCAAACAGCCAGGTTCTGATTTCACAACTGATTGTGAGTAGTGACAGTTCAATTCCAGGTGTCGCTGCAGTTGGTTCAAATAATGTTTTATGTCTGTAGTGGTTCAATGTCCCTTGATGTGTAGGGACTTTATATGGTTGTCACTTTGTAACCTTGTTTATTCCTTCATTTGCTTGCTTGAAGGACAGAAAAACTGGAAAATTCAGACCTGGACTGTAGCTAGCTGGTCTTTGCAAAAATAATTATTAGGAAAGTTAGAAAACTCCTAACACAAGATAGTATTTTTTGGATTTTTTCATCCCTCTTGGAGATACGAAACCCCTTGTTAAAATGTGTCCTGAGAGGTGTGGTCAGTTTGAAAATGACAAGTGATATTTTAATAGATCATAGAATCAGCTGGGTTGGAAAAGACCTCAGGGATCATTGAGTCCAACTCTACTGTGGTTACTAGAGCATGGCACTAAGTGCCACATCCAGTCTCATCTTGAAAACCTCCAGGGATGGTGAATCCACCATCTCCCTGGGCAGCACATTCCAATGCCTGATCACTCTCGCCATAAAAAATCTTTTCCTAATATCTAACCTAAACCTCCCCTGGCAGAGCTTGAATCTATGCCCTCTTGTCCTTCTGCTGGTTGCCTGGGAGAATAGACCAACCCCCACCTGACTGCAGCCTCCTTTCAGGGAGTTGTAGAGGGCGAGAATGTCTCCCCTGAGCCTTCTCTTCTCCAGGCTAAACAATCCCAGCTCCCTCAGCCTTTCCTCATAGCACTTGTGCTCAAGTCCCTTTACCAGCCTCATTGCTCTTCTCTGGACCTGCTCCAGCACTTCAACATCCCTCCTGAACTGAGGGGCCCAGAATCATTGTAACTTGTTTTTTCTTGGGCAAAGACAATGGATGTCTCTGGGTGACTTTGCCCAGTGCTGCTTTAAAATGTGAGGATGTGTGATCTCTTCCTATATCTGTCTGTAGTACTGCCTCTTTGCCCATTCCCTTTGTGATACCCTGGCCAAAGTAAACAATCCCTGGTCAACACATGATATAACATCAGTTGGAAACTGAGGGCTAGGGTATGATTTTGCTTCAGCAGAAAAATACACATTTTTATTTGCAGGTGAATTGATATTGGTGTATCTGGATTAGAGTAGACCGGAGAGGTTTTTCAGCTCAATCTGCATTTCTCTTGTTGACCTTCCTGTTAATCTCTTTCCAGCATTAACACTCTTGTGAAGATCAGTAAAAGTGCTGGGTCTATGCTGAAACCTCATGCACCAAAACTTATTCCAGCCCTGCTGGAATCCTTGACTGTTCTGGAGCCTCAAGTCCTCAATTATTTGAGCCTTTCTGCAACAGAGCAAGAGAAAGTAAGTGCAGCTGTAATGGGAAAGTATCAACAGAACAGACATAGCAAAGATTTAAACTTGATTCAGTGAACAGAAAAATAGAAAATTTAGTTAAGGTGTTCAAAGATGCAACAAGAAATAGCTAGTAAGTTATGAAAAGGTTTGGTCATTGGAATACGACTGGACAAATGTGGGAGGTTATTTGAAGGATTTTTTTATTCCCTAGACCACTGCATATTTCAGAAAGTGAAGAACAATCTTAATAAGAATTCATGTTAAAAGTCACTACTGTTTTTCCCAAGGGATTAATTTCAGGACTTGTTGTAACTTAAACTGGGAGATGTGCCATAGTACTATGAACTGGAGGTGGATGTCAGTAGTGTATCCTTTAATTTTCTCAAAGAACCATATTAATCAGTAGCAGCCTTCTGGGAAAGTGATCAAGCCTCACTGTTCAGAAGCAGATCTAGTTAATTTCATTGTGAGGAGGATCAAACTCAGCCCTTTGCAAAGGAGAAGGGAGTGAAAGATAGGTCAGAGTGGGATTTTCTCTCTTCTTCCCTCTTTTTTTTTTTCCCCCATTTATGTGACATTGGGACTGCATGGTTAAGCTCCTGTACTCTAGCTAGAACATCTGTCTGCCTCTGAAAGGGAAACATTCATAACTGTAGATATAATTGCTTTGTCTATATGCATCTGAAGTGGATTCTGGTGTGAGGTAGTGAGTTACAGCTGATATTGCCCTTTCCACTGTTTTCATGCTGTGTTTACAATCAGGTTTGTTTGGGGTTTTATTTCCCTGTTCTTTGTTTGTTTCGTTTTTAGAATGCTATGGATAGTGCCAGACTTAGTGCTGTCAAGTCATCTCCCATGATGGAAACCATTAACATGGTAAGTACTTGTTTCAGGGTTTCAGTGTGTTGTAGAAGAACAGGAATTAAAATGGGAGCTTTACGGAATACCTCTTCAGGGTTCATTTTATTATCACATCTCCATGGGGGTGTCTGTCCACCTACTTTTTCTAGGACTGACTTCTCATCCTGTCACCAAAGCTTGTGCCTCAGATCAGTTGTGAATAACCTTGGCTCCATTTGGAATCAGGCGGATTGTTTCTCCGCCTGGAGACCTGCCTGCTTTGATGTAGGGAGCATATTTCATGTGCCTTTCATTGAACAGGAGCTTAGGTGGTTTTGGATTATGTTAGCTAACTTTTTTCTTCATCTCTGGCCCATAGTTCCATAGTCAGCTTCTCACCTGGGCCTTCAACTGATGGTAGTTATTGTCCTCAAGGTACAGATGCTGTTCAGCTGTTGCTTTGTGGTGCCTTAGATGTCTCTGCCTAGGCCTTGCCCTTGCTTTGATGGTGGAAATATTTATGGAAAACGTTGATATCACTGAAATCACTGTCAGGAGCTGGTGTTTGGCACCATAATTTCCTGCTGCTGGAGGAGGAGTTGCTGATTCCCCAACTCTGTTTTGCAGAGCTGCTTGCCCTCTATAAGAACCTGTTCCTTCCCAAACAAAAGATCTCTCTTTTCTACTCAGGCACTGCACACAGCCAGGGGCATGTGGGGAGGTAGGGGATGTGAGTGCTGAGCAAGTTTTAGGAGAAGCATAGCCACCAGAGCTATTTTTCCCTCTGCTTATGGAAATCCAACAGCAAGCCTTCCAAGTGTTGGTGTCAGGCAAAGTGCTTTCTATTAATAGTGTATGAAGTGGTTGGGAATGAAAGGCTCCATGTAAAAGTGTACTCACTGTTGTCCTGCAGGCTGCAGCAGCTGCTCTTGTCCTTCCTCCAGGCCATGTCTCTCCTCTGGCAGCCCTGGGAGGACAGTTGTGGTGCCCTGATCATTGATTGGGATTTCCTAGAGGGAGGGGAGAGATATCTGTGTCTTGTGTCCCTGGAGTAGTATGAAGATGTCCTGGCTTATAAGCAGCCTTCTTCATATTCTGGGGCTGTGTGAGAGTTGGTATGGATTATTCCCTTCACCATACTAATGCTGGAGTGGAGAATAACAGCTTATCTGACTTCCGAAGCTCAGAAAGGGTTATTGTCATTTAGCAGAATTTGCGAGAGAATGGATCTCCCCTCTGCAGAGAGTGTGCCACACAGACTGCTGGTAACATGAGGCTTTCTGTTTTGCCCAGTGACATTTTAGGCATAGGAGATTAGAAATTATACCAATAATGGTAGAATCATAGAATGATAAGGGTTGGAATGGACCTTAAAGATCATCTAGTTCCAACCACCCCCCCCCGCCATGGGCCGGGACACCTCCTGACCAGACCAGGTTGCTCAACGCTTTATCCAACCTGGCTTTGAACACTGCCAGGGTTGGGGCATCCACAACCTCTCTGGGCAACCTGTTCCAATGTCCTACCATCCTCACAGTGAAAGGTTTCTTCCTAATATCTAATCTAAATTTCTAATCTTTCAATTTATACCCATTACTCCTTGTCATATCACTACAGTTTCTAACAGAGTCCCTCTCTAGCTTCCATGTAGGCCTCCTTCAGATACTGGATATGGGTCTCCTCTTGTAATGTGTTAAGCATCCCTCTTGTACCTTTCTGTCATTTATACCACTGATTTGTCTTGACTAGTTTCATTTCATTGTCTAGTTTGGATATGTTACTGCTTCCTGGTTTCAGATAGTTGGGGAAATGCTGGGTTTTGTCGCAAGATATGCACATTTCTGCATCTCTTTCTCTCTCCAAAAAGTGTCCTCGCTAGTGTGTTACTTTTAAGCTTTCTGAAGACTTGGAGTGCAATTCCAGCCAATGATAATTTTGGCAGGGTCAGCTCAGCAGAGAAGTGGGACAAGAGAAACTGTATGTGATGGAAGCCACTTTGTGGTGCCGTTTTCTCATCATGTAGCACTCTCACAATGCAGCTGAGGAACAGCCTGCAGAGCTGAGGCAGCCTCAGCTGAAAGTACATCAGCTTAAGTCTGCCACCATTACCTTTCTTTATTCCATTAAGGTTTTTTCCCCCCTTTCTCTCTTCTCCCTTGCCTTTCTCTAGAGCTTGCAGTATCTGGATGTGTCCGTCCTGGGTGAGCTGGTTCCTCGTCTGTGTGAACTGATCAAAAGTGGTCTAGGCCTTGGCACTAAGGTATGTCTGTGGTTTTAATAGTTCAATTTGAAAATGAAGAAGGAAATACAGAGCAGTGTCAGTGTAAATATGGTTCTTTTGACTATGTCTCTTAAAGTGACAGCTTGGGCTCATTCATACTAGAGTAGTTTTACACCTGAGTCCCAATCTGCTGCATCACTTTTCTGAATGTGTGCTGCTCTAACCTCCCCTGGACTACATGGCTGCTGTGCTTTGTGATACCTGACTCCAGAAGGTTGGCCTTAATTGCTTTAAATCTTCCAGGACAATCTATACTGAGTGTGGATGCTTTTTCACTTCCTAGTTCAATTCTTGTCATTCATTTTTTTAAAAACTGTTTTACTGCTTCAGCCCTTGGCTCCTGGCTTACCAGGATAGAAGCTGAGTGGGTCTAGATCATGTCATACAAATGCATATAGCACCACAGCAAGTATTAACAGTAATAACCAGGGGGTAATATTGTTTCATCTTATCTTTGTTTTCCTTTGCAATCTTCCAGGGAGGCTGTGCCAGTGTAATTGTGTCATTAACCACACAGTGCCCTCAAGACTTAACACCTTATTCGGGTAAGCCTTTCTTCTAGTGTCAGGTTTTAAAGGTGCTTTTTGTTGCTGTGGTATTTCTTGCCTTGATTTTATTGCAAGAATGATCTTTACATATGTATTTTCATCAGACAGCTGATCAAAGTTGCCTTCTCTGTATGAGATTGGCATGCTGGGGTTAGGTCCTGGGGATGTTAAGTACCGGGAGAAGCAGAGGAAACACTTGAGGGAATTCACTAGCACCCAGCAGGAAAAATACCTCTCAGCTGTCTTGGTGCAGACTAGCAATGCCTGTGTTAGTGCAGCTCTGCCAATAGGCACTTGTTCCTTCATATGAGCTATGGGGAAAATTCCTAAGTTTGGGGAGTCTAATGAAATGCAGGCTATTGTAACTCTTGCTATGGCAATAAAAACATGATAGTTCTGATAAAGCAAAGTCTCTTCCAACAGGCAAACTCATGAGCGCATTACTTAGTGGCCTGACTGATCGCAACAGTGTGGTACAAAAGTCTTTTGCCTTTGCCATGGGGCATCTAGTCCGGGTGAGTTGGGGTTTGACAAAGTTTTAGGTTTAATTTTGCATTTTTTGTTGTCGGTCTTCTTTGAAGTGTTTGAGTGATTTGAGTCTCTTCTGTGTTACAGACTTCCCGGGACAGTAGCACTGAGAAGCTGCTGCACAAACTCAGCAGTTGGTACATGGAGAAAGAAGGTACATTGCTTCTGTGGTATTCAGTTACAGAATACACTGCAGAAAAAGTCTCTCTCTGGTAGTAGCAAGAACTAGTAAAGAAACATTTCTATATTGTAATGCTTGATTTCACTGGATGAGTAATTCCTATACATCATTATACAATACTGTGCATTCCTCTGCTTCCCAAGAGGCAGACCAAGCTGTTGAAAGGATAATGCTTCCCAGTCATAATGTGGCTTGTTTTGCTTCTTCAGAGCCAGTTTACAGAGCAGCCTGTGCTTTAACTGTGCATGCTATGGGACGCTACAGTCCAGATGTACTGAAGAATCATGCCAAGCATGTACTGCCATTGGCTTTTCTTGGAATGCATGAGATTCCTGAGGAGGAGAAAGAGAAGGAGAATTCTACTCTATGGGCTGAAGTTTGGCAGGAAAACGTACCTGGTAAGTTGCATTAAGAGTGGTAAAAGCTTTCTAGGAAGCATGGGGCAAGAAATATCTTGCATTCTGGAAATCCATTTTGGAAATAGAGTTCTCATGGGAAGAAACCTGAGAAGCTTGTTTCCATTTTCTTCCTTGCTGTAGGTTTCTTGTGTGAGTTTCAGCAAGTTATCTCCTTTGGCTATTTAAAGTAATTACAGGGGTGTTGATCACTAGGATACACGGACACAGAAGAAGTATTTTAAGATGGTGAGACACTGAATGCCACTGTGATACGGCCCTGATCATGGTGCATGTAACTGGACATCTTTGGAAATTTTGATGCCAGCCTTTAAGGCCTGCTGCACCCTCTCAAGTTACAGAGCACTTTGGCCTGTGTCTCGAGTTGAAGGTCTGTCTGGTAGTACCTGTGGTTTTAACCTTAGTGAATGAGTCTGTGCTATAGAAGGGCTGTTGTATCTGTAAAGGAGGATCTAGATGCATGATGAAATTGTTTTGCTGACTTCTTCTATGACATGATTTCAGACCTGGTCCCTCAGTCACCAGATAACTTTTCTGGAGTCTAGGAAAGGAGCTGTAAAAAGGTTTTCTAGTGACCTGTTGTTGAAAGGGAAAAAACCAAACTTGTATTCCTTAAACAGTCTAACACAATGTCTGGTGTCTTCTATGCTGGGTGAAATGAGCTCTGTGTCTACATACACACCAAAGACTTTCTTTGGATGCCCCTAGAAAACAAACCCATCTTCAACCAGCGTGGGAAGAATTCTTCAGCCCTTTGCTTGAACTAGGCCTTTCTGATGTATTTCATGGCCAAAACTTACAATAAATCTGTAACTGGTTGTTTGGATTTTGGTTCTTTTTGGGGGTGGGGGGTTGGAATGGGTTGTTTGTTTGTGAGAGTATTGCAGGGTTTTTTAAGAAGATTAGATTTTTCTTTATGTTGTGGCATAATTGCAGTTTTCCTTCATTTGACATGCAGGTACTCAGGGTGGCATCAGGCTGTATATGCAGGAGTTGATAGCCATCACCCAGAGGGCTCTGCAGTCCCAGTCCTGGAAGATGAAAGCCCAGGGAGCAGCTGCCATGGCATCAATTGCCAAACAGACGGGCTCTCTTGTACCACCACACCTGGGAATAGTGCTCTCCGCACTGCTGCAAGGCTTGCCAGGGAGAACCTGGACTGGGAAGGTAAAGAGGGAACTGGATTGCTGTAAGGCCAGCAGTGAGTGGCCCTTGAGCCAGGAAATGCAGAGTTTTGTGCTGCAGAGCAGCGCATGTAAGAACTCTGACATAGGCAGTCGGTCTTTTGCCCTGCATTTAACAGATATAGAAATGACAGGGAAGTTCAGTAGGTGAAGTTCAGATTACTTTGGGACTTGGGTTCACACTTAAGGCTATTTCCATTGCACCGTATTCTAGCTTTGAGAGGTACTAGCATGTGCTCAGAGGTGCTGCAAGGCCCCTTTCTGCTGCCAGTTCAGGGCAGGTTGAAAGCCAAGTACTCTGCTGCCTCTACAACAGAAGTGGCAGGAGACAGACCAGACAGACATCGCTTCTTCAGGCTGGTGCTGCTGGCATATTTTCCCACTCCCTCTTGCAGTGAAGTACAAGGGCAGTACAATGGCAGGTCTGTGCCATTTAGCTGTGTAGCATTTCTCAGTTGCGTCTGCTTTACCTATTGCAGGAGGAGCTATTAAAGGCCGTTGCCAGTGTCGTCTCTGCATGCAGGTAAGTGTCTTGAAAGAACAGGTACCCTCAGAATCCGAAATCTCGAAAAGGAGAGTTGCACGGTGTTACTGCCTATTGGGTGCTAAGGAAACTAGAAAGTTTATGGTCACCATCCTGATCTCCCATCAGCATGTGAGGAGTCTCTTCACTTTGTGTGCCAGTGTGTGGGTCACTGGTGAGAGCTGGAAGGGGCAAGTGATGCTTCAGGGAGACCTGCAGAGGTAAATGGTTGATCTAAGGAGGAAGTGGATGTTGAGAGGAAAAAAGAAACTAAGGGGGAAGATGGACACCTTAAAGGGAAAAAGAGAAGGTAGAAAAGTAGTGAGAGGCAATTGCATTGGAAGCATATGAGAAAAGAGGAGAAAGAAAAACAGGGCAAACAAAGAGCAAGGAAGTGCACTAGAGTGTAACTTCTGTTGCAGCTGTTGGTAGGCAACTATGTGCCTGGACACATGAGTTACGTCATATCTGTGGCAGTAGTGGGATTTGGAAAGAGATTAACATAGGTCTGCTGTTTTCTGTGTGCCTTGCATTTCAGTGGAGAGCTGCAGAAGTCTGTGCCTGGTCAGCCCACCATC
>NW_008666705.1:0-6995 GCF_000695815.1 Acanthisitta chloris | reverse complement strand
GTGTCGTAAGGAGAACCTGAAGTATAAGATGGTGGCACTGCGCTGCGTGGCTGGGGTGCTGCAAGCAACGAAGGAAGATCGGTTCCAGGAACTTACAGATATCATCTTTCCCATGATAAAGAAGGTGACAGTTCAGCTTCTTGAGTTTTCTCTCATTCAAAGCCAAACACCCAAGTGGTGACAGTCCAGCTGGTGCTGGCTGCATGCCAGGCTGTTGCCCAGGAGGCTGCTGATGTGAGGACTACCCCACACTCAGCCAAATCTTTGGGGCTGAATACCAGACAGTTGGTGAGCCCTGGGGGATTGCCCAAATTCTGAATTAGCCCAACTGTCCTCTAGACAGAGTCCTCCCTGTGATGTCCAGCACTGCCCTGATACGGCATTAAAAGTTAATTCCTGGCTGCTCTACAGGCAGCAAGAGACTCCTGGGAAGCTGTGTAGAGTGTTCGTGTTTAGTATCAGCAGTGCTCCGCCGCTCTGCAAGTGTGATTCTTGTAGTGCAGGCAGATGTTTGGACACAATAGAGGCCACAGAGCCTGCTGTGCTCCTCTGCAGGCTGCCCACAGCACCAGAGCTGCTGGCAGCCCTAGGGGCCTGTCTCCACCTGTGTGGAGGCACTGGCTGGATGTGAGGACTGGTGTGTGCAGACTGCAAGGGAAGACTATGTCGCGCTGCAGCATGTGCCTAGCCTGCCCTCATCCTTCTGTCGATCACACCTTCCCCCATGGCCTCCACAGAACTCTCTGGAGAGCACGGGCACAGGTTTTCCAAAGCATGATGAAGAGGACGAGGACACGAGGGAGAAAGAGGTGCAGATGGAGTCGCTGATCTGTGCCTTTGAGACCCTGGGTAAAGCCTGGCCAAGAAGCCCAGAGACGCAACGTAAGTCAGTAATGATGTGCACAGCAAACTTTCTCAGCTCAAACTGTTTCCTCTTAAAATGAAAAGGGTGAGGAGGGAGGGATCTGGAGGTCATATGGAGAGTGGGGATGCATTTGAGAAGATGCAGGATCTCACGCTGCAGCTTGCAAGATCTTTAGTGAGAAAGCTGCCCCAACAGCTTTCCTGAAGAGTAGCCCATCCTTGGGGATATTTGTTTATTGTTATCTTAAAATCACTCAATGTTGTGAGTTTGCAGAGACATGCAGGGTGCCTGAGGTGGCTTACCTAATGAAAAGCAGCCTAGTTCTGCTGCGCACATTTATGTTTGCATCAAAGCTGGTACAAGGTGGAGGAGCTGGGAATACTGGGGTGGGGGGAGGTTGCTTTTATTAGCCTGCCAGAATGTGTAATGCAGCTGTTTCATCTTCAGCATTGTCTGTAGTGAGTTATGCCCTGAAGATTTTCAGGGTGACTTGTTACAGGATGTTAACTCTGTCATATGCAGTGAATAGCTTGATGTCACTGGAATACCTGGGAGACAGATCAGGAAGTGCTTCCTTCTGCCTTTCCCTGTGGTAACACAAGGACATACTATTTTCCTGTAGGTTGCTATCGCCAAGAGTTTTGCAAGTTAATGTGCGACCGTCTGAAACTCAGCACATGGAAAGTGCAGCTTGGAGTGCTACAAGCCATGAATGCCTACTTTCAAGGGTAATTCCTCTTTCTGCAGTACACTTCAGTGATTTGTCTTCTCTTTGTTGCCTCAAACTGTTTAATGAAGTCGAGGATGACATTGGATTCTTGGGGAAGTCAAGCAGACTTCTGTCCCAGTGCTGCAGGGTGCCTAACTGTTTTTGCATTTGACAGGCTAATGCTGTTTGAGGAGGAGCACTCTGACCCTGTGGCTTTGACAGAAATACTGCTGGAAACCTGTTCCTCTATCACCCATTCTTTAGGTAAATGTATTTTTCCTGTTTTGTGATTGATCAGTTGCTTGTGAATTCCTCCTCTGGGGGTTTGGCTGGTAGAGGAAATGCAGAGTAAGCATAACCTGTCACGGGTAGCATTTTACCCTTCCTTGCACTGCACTGTGATCATTCAGGTGTTGCAGTAGCTGTTCAAGGTTGTACTGTGCAGAGGGCAGCGCACATAGTAGTACATTCCTCTGGTGCAAGAGAGTTCTGAAAGGGGAGGGAGAGGCAGGCAGCAGACTGTGCAACCTCTGAGAAGTGCAAATCAGAAACACACTGATTTTTCTCTGTGCAGAAGATGGACCTGACATATTTAATTAATATTTAATTAAAACACAAATATTCCTGATTTAATGAAACACAAATTTTTCCTTCTTTACAGTTCAGGCTTCTTGGATACCTTTGCATTATGTATTGAAGATTATAGTATTCAAGTATGCAAGAGATGCGCAAAATTTTCTCAGCCAGCCAGTGCATGAAGCTCCAAGGCTTTGAGGAGTTTGTGCTCTCTCTGAGCAGGGCACCCATGGGGATATAAGTGCTATCTATGTCGTGTTGACAGTTATGGGGCTCTTTATCCCTTTGATAGTGTTCCCACTTGTCCTGTGACTAACAGTGCCCCAGGTCTCATACCTGCATGTGGCTCATCTTTCTGGTGTGCCTTTAGGCAGAATCTACTTCAGAGCAAGCCACCAATTCAGAGAGCCCTTCAGGGAAAGTTTCATTTAGATACCAATCGTTATGGAATGAGGATTATTAAGATCCTCACCTTAATATGATTTTAGCTCAGAGACCAAATAACTTTGTGGCAAGCTTGTGCTTGATGGTGTAGGGTTTATGTACCCTCACTTAATGCTACTTGTCAACATTTGTATGGTCTGTAGCCATTACAACTCACTAGAAGACAATTTCTGTCATGCACAGAAGTTGTCTGCAGCTATGCCAGCATTTTATTCCCTTTCAGCATGTGTAAGGAATAGTAGCTTTGTGGCAGTTACAGAGGCAATGCATAAGGCTTAGCTGACTTGTCAACCTCCAGTTGTTCCCTTTCTGCCATTGCAGTGTGCCTAATTGAGGAGCACTGCAGACTGACAGCACAAGTGGGAGCTCAGTGAACTGTGCTGAGGGAAGTGGTCTGGAGACCACAGTGGTGACTGCTTTTTGTACAGTTAGTGTGCATTTAGTTCTCAATGTGGTTATGGGTTTTCTTGTTTGTTTTCTTTAAATCCCTTAGAAAACAAAAGCTACACGTCCATAAGAACAGAAGCTTTGTCTGTGATACAACTGCTGCTCACCAAACTACAAGGTGAGACTTGTTGTTTGTCACCTGGAGGAGCCAGGTAAAGATGGCACCTGGCTGTGTGGCCTGGAACCCTGGAGAGATGGCCTTACCTTCTGCTTGCAGCACTGGGCAGTTTTGGGGTGATTGGGACCTGGGAGTTGGAGCGGGCTTGAAGTAACTGGGGCTAATGTCAAGGTCTAGAGTACTGTTGAATAGTCCTTGGGTGAGGAAAGTGTTCAGCAAGGAAGGTCCCATGGGGAGCACACAGAACTGAGTGTCTCATCAGATTCTGTCATGTGTTCAAGCCCCATCGAGGGGGGAAAGTTCCCTGTTGGTGCAGAAGAGCAGTTCTTACCCTTTCAGTGTCAAGTTTAGTTCATCATTGTTATTTAGGATTTAAGCCTTGCAGAATTGGCTTGAGGATGTCTACTTAGGTCCCAAGGTCATGTATGTCTGCAGTTGTTCTGTAGCATATTTTTCCTTTGGATTTCTGTTATGCATTTTGTGTTTCCTTTATTCTAGCAAAAATCTGCTTTCATTGCATGAGGTAATTGTGATGAGGGAAACATTTGTTTCTTCAGGCCCTTGCGTTCACACGTTACAGGCTTAGACAGTGAAGGCTAGTGTAAACAGGCATCAGTCCCTGTGCCTGAGGCACCACAATGCACCCGAGTGTCCAGTTGGATTTGTGCTCGCCTGGAAGAGCAGTATGGACTGCGAGTGAAACGTTCAGTCACTCTTTCAGCCTGTCTGGTGAAGGAGGTGACATTCTAGATTTTTTGGTGTTCTTGTCTTCATGTCCTGTGTCTGTCTCTCTTTATCTGCACAGAAGCTCAGCAGTGGGGAAGCCTGACCCCAGAAAGCAGAGAGCACCTCATTTGCTCGTTGTCTACAATGGCGTCCGACAGCAGACCTGAGCTACAGGAGAGGGCATTCGTATTGAAGAAAACACTTGAAAGTCTTGACTAAGTTGTAGACCATAAATTTCAAAGTGCCATGTAAAACAAAAACAAAAAAGTGCAGTGGTCTGAAAACCAAGTGGGGAAATGAAGATTACTCTGTAGGATGCATCATTCCTGGCCAAGATAAAAAATGCCTTAAATTCTTTTCCCCGTTAATGTTATTTTTACTCTTTTAAGCTGATAGTTAGTTGTTTTGTCAGTGAATACCTCTAACACTCTGCCCTGGAATGTTTAAGTGTGCTACATAAAAAGTGCAAGGGCAAGATGCTTTTATTTTCCTTTAAATCGGCAAAAGAATGTTACTCTAATCCCCCTTGTCCTTCAAAGGAATTGTTGAAAAGCCACCAGTGCAGAAAGTGAAAAGCATACTTTATTTTCACTTGTTTTGTGTCTAGAGATCTGTTATCTGGTGTCTAAACAGTAGATCTTTGGGACTCTGCAGTAGTGCTGGTGTTTGTTATCCATTAAGTGCGAAATTCTTCCCTTGATGAGGCCCGTGTTAAACTCCTGTGGCTTCCCAGGGGCAGGGTTTCATCTGACACCCACCTCTGCTTCTGCTTGCTCCTCCCCTGCAGCCTGTTGTCTGTGCATTATGAAAGGCAGAGTACTGTTATCTTCGCTCCTTCCTCCTTCTCTGACCTCAACATGGATTGACCGAGGCAATGCCTTCCCCATCTGGCAACCTTGGCCTCCCAAACTTTAAATGAGAACTTTATTCCTCAAAGGATGCACAAGAGAGCACTTTACTGAGCTGTGTGGAACAAGTTGGGCCTAGTTGGTACCCAGGTGGAACACTGCTCTTCTCAAAATTGTTTTGCATGGACACTCTTCAGCTCCAGGAAATTAAAAAAAAAAACCCAACAATCTTTTCTAGATATGTTTTTGAAGAGTGTTTGAAGTTTGCAATGACACATTTTTTTAATAGTGGTGATGTTTTATTCCCTTCCTGTTCGTAAACTTGTTCTTGCTTTGGAAACCTGTAACAATTTAGACTTGTCAATATTTGTAAGAAACTGAATCATCTGTCATTTATCAGAGCCCAAGTCATGCTGGTTTCTAGCAAATACTTCATAATTTGCACTTAAGAGAACAGATAATATCTGCATTGACATGGAAGTAAAATTGCTATATGGTGATGTGGCCATGCTGCCTGTCTCCTTTTTTTGTTTTTCCCTCCTCTGGCAAAAGACAAACCTGACCACTATAGCAACAGACTTTTAATCATGTGAGGATAGCACTGCTCCATAATCTGACCAGTATGTGTACAGCTTTTTGGGGATAAAAGCTTTGCTGATGGTGAAATAAAATCATTAGTGTGGGCAATATCTTGTCCACGGCTCTCTGCACAGGAAGGCTTGTTTCTTTTCTTACAATCTGCAGCTCCTTTCAGATCTGCTCTGTTAGGGAGAGGATTGCTCAGATGACACGACATTTCCTCCATGCCCATTTGTTCAGATTCAGGTATGCAGTACCTACTTTCCCCTCAGGTGCCATTTCCCAGTCAGTGTTTTCTGGTACTGTAACACTTATTGTCTGACTTGCTCTCCACAGGGAGGAATGTAATTTGTGCACACCTGTTAAGAAACTGTCAGGAAGAAATGGGCAGAGCTGTCCCACTGCGGCTCTCGTGTAGCAGAAACCTCAGCAAGCACTATTGCATTGTACACTAGAACTGGTCAGTGGGCAACTCCATGGTGCTGGGAGCTGGTGCTATACCGTTTTGATTTACACCTTGTTGCAGGGAGCTGCTCTTTATGTGTAGTTTGAATTATTGAGCACAGTGTACATTTTAAAATTTTACTGGGCAAATCACTTTGCAGCATCTTTAAAAACTTGCTTACCATGACATGTAGTGTCATGAGTGCTCATTTTTTTTTTTTTGTATTAGGTGAATATTACAGTGATGCATTGCTGTAGCAGTTCATTGTCTGACTTGGGTTTTTTGTATTGGTGAGTGACAGTAACAGAAAAGCAAAAGCCTCCATATTTCTGGTAATTTGAGTTTTCACTGTGGACTGGAGTATTCAGAGGCAATGCCTAGTACAGTCAAGTGACTGTACGTAGAATAACTCTAACCATTGTTAATAGCAACCTGAATTTCTCTATTGGGGATTTACACTAGAGGGAAGAGTATATTCTAGGAACTCTATAAACAGCTGCATTAACAGCTCTGGCCAAGAGTGATGGGAAGGTTAGAGATGGTATGACACTTTCTGAATCACAAAGCAATATGTCTTTCTTGTGATTACAGAGCAGATTCAGAGCTCCTCTCTAAAGCATGTGCCTATACACAAAACCTACCTGTACAAAAGTTAATTAAGTCAGAGGTCTGATTTCTACCCCCCTCGCATTTGTAAACTTGATAGGATTAAAAATAAATAAATAGATGTGGCCTTCCTAGAGTTTCTCCTCTAAAAGTGATTGCACTATGTAAAACACACTGTACTTTGCCCAGCACGGGCATTTCTTGTGCTGCTGCGATGCTTTGTATACCCAGAGTGCGGTGCGCAGACTTGCCTCTAGCACTCACATTCTGACTTACAAGCTATTGCTTAAATGGATGTATATTGAGAAGTTTTCTAATGTTGCAAGATCTCCATCAAATCCACTGCAATCTGTACTGTCCAAGTATGTGAATGGTCTGACTAAAAGAAAACCCTCCTGCTTACCAAAAAGGTAAAATTAAATAAAAGCTGCATGACCTGTTCTTCAAAGTGACTGGTACTGGGTTTTTTCCTCCCAGGGTGAGTCTTTTACAGCATTCCCATCTTGGTTGTCATGGTTTAACCCCAGCCAGCAGCCACGAACCAGCAGCCACTCACACTCCCTCCTCCACCCTCTTCCCCCCCAACCCAGAGGAATGGGGAGGCAAACAAATAAAGCAAAATATGTAGGTTG
>NW_008666704.1:121916-122194 GCF_000695815.1 Acanthisitta chloris | reverse complement strand
AGTAATATATATTAAGTAATATATATTTATTAAGTAGTATATATATATGAAGTTCTGCATATTTATTAGCCAATGTAGAATATCTGGGGATTTTCATTGAGCAAAACTGCTGAAGGTGGCAGAATTTAATCCACTGCCATCTGGGGACTCTGAAGTTACACAAACAGGGCTGCACACATGTTCCTCTGCTTGTTTGCATCTCTGTTTAATTGACAGAGAATACTTCAGGAACAGCATGTTTGTTCCAGAATGCTTCTCTGGGAAGATCAGGTGTGCTA
>NW_008666704.1:76158-121095 GCF_000695815.1 Acanthisitta chloris | reverse complement strand
AGGAAAAAACTTTTTTCTAATATCCAATATAAAGTTCCCCTCCTTCAGTTTGGACCCATTACCCCTTGTCCTGTCACTGCAGTTCCTAACACAGAGTCCCTCTCTGGCTCCCTGTAGGCCCTTTAGATACTGAAAAGTTGCTCTGAGGTCTCCACACAACCTTCTCTTCTCCAAGACAAGAGTTAGCAAATGGCCCAAACCAGGATAGCAGCTGGGAATGTCCCAGCTCAGAAAATCAGGATCCAAAAGTTCTGACAAAAGCTGATTTCTCCATAACAGACATGTTTACACATACATCTACTCTCATTGCACCATACAAAGTGCTGAACTATGTAAAACTGTCTTTTCCTCTTTGTATACATTGGCTTGGGAATAACTACACAACTCAATGGGGATGTGTGTGTACCACATTCCTGTGAGTTTGTCCAGAGCAAACTAACTCATGGCTCTAAACATCTCTTTTCTGCCTATCTCATATACATCATGTTTGCTGTGAAAAGTCAAACCTAAATGTGGAATATGGTTTGATACACAAACAGTATTCATTTTTCTTCTTTTCAGATGAAAAAATCGTTTTTGGATTCTTGCATTTGGATATTTCATGTCTTCCCAATCAAACTGCACTTTAATTGAGTTGAAATTAAATGCTAACTACAACAGCCATAGATTTTTGATATGGTCCATCAAATCACTGCCCTTTAGCATAAAAGTAGGTTACTATCACTTTAGGGAATGGGATCATCCCATGAAATCAAGTGGCAAAACTGTACCAAAGTCACTTTTCCTCTGGCATTTAATTGAAGAGCTCAGTACACAATCACTCCATGCATTTTCATAAAGCTACTCCAGGGATGATATGTGAAAATAATTTATGTCTGCTTTGTGCAAGGTCATTAGCACTCATACAGAACACCAATAATGACATTAAATCATCTCATGTACTTACCATGTTTGTATAATAAAGGGGGTTTTTTGGGGGGAAAAAAAGGATTTAATGGCACAGATTGTGTCTTTTGAAGCCAAATCTTTAAAGGCTGCTGATGTTCTGATGGAATTACGTGTTTTGGGATGTTTATTTGTATGTGAATTGCGTTAAGGTAGACTCAGAAGTGAAATTTGTGTACAATTTTAAGCAGATTTTAGCTTTAGAAATAACCAGCTGTAGCCATGGAGTGAAACAGCTGTGTACTGTGAGACTGAGCTTTGTTCCACGAGGATGACTCTGGTGTTTGTGTGTGTTCTCTGCTTTTGGGCTCCTACATTCTTTATGGATGATTAGAGCATGCAGCTGAGACATGCACTTTATCCTGCATACCTGTACCAGCACAGAACAAGAACCAGACCTTGCCCAGAAAGATTACAGTCTAGGTAGATAAATAGGACAGAATTCTGAAATAAAGGCAGAATAATCTCACCCTAAAACACGATGAAAGATTAGAACAGGAATTGGTACAAAAGCATTAATTTGGTCAGGTAGAATTGGATAGTATTTTCAGTTCAGTTTCAAAATCCCAAGGGCTTTTTTACAGAGTTATTTCTGCTCTCAGCAATTCAGCACTTTCCTTCCCCCTAAGGCAAGACACAAAAGCAAAACCTTTGTTGCTTGAGTCGCCTAACCTGAGCAGTTGAGTCTGGTAGAGAGGCTCATTCCATCCCTACCCTTACTGATAGCACTGGGTGCTTGGAAAAAAGTGAGAGTTGAATTGGTTTGCCATAAAAATAGTGCAGTTAACAGTTTCATAGTAATCTCATAGTCTTTAGGGCACTCAGTAACAAACTTGCATGCAGTGCTCTCCTCAAATCCACACTCCCCACAGCCTACAGTAGCACTTGATCCATTGGCATAGGAAAAGGGAATGAAAATGCATTTTTCTCCCTGTCCTGCTGAGCTGGTGGCTCTCACTGGGTCTGATTCTTCCTAGTTTGGGTCCTTTTGGATATCTTTCATGTTTACACTCATCATTTGTATTGATTTTTGTATCAAAAAGATAGCACAATGCCTTGAGTGTGACACTGAGCCTCTTGGGGAAGCACGTGCTGCCTGTGCACAGAGCATCTTCCCAGTTATATCCCCCTTGGACCACTCTGCTCACTGGGATCCACAGACACGGTGGGACATCCTTCTCCCACATCATCCTGGGTTTGCACATCAGAAATCCCAGTGTGTTTGTGACAGGCATTCACTGGGACCATCCTACCCATCTCATACCAATCATAAAAGACATAGTCCATGATCCATCCCCTGTGGGGAACAGTCACACTGTTACTCTCCAAGGCTCTGTATCTTCCTGGCCATTATCCCAGTCCTTTCCTTAGGAGCAGGCACATCCTTCACTACCTGACAGCTGTATCCTCTCAACCTCTCTTCCTCAAGACTGTCCATGTTCCCTGATGAAGATAAAATTTTGTGGACAAAAGCAGCAAAGCAGTGTCTCACATGCTGCTTATTGTTAAGGGGATATTTGATAGCTTTTAAATTCATTTAAGAAAATGGGAGTGGTGAGTCACATGTAATTATTCCCAGATAGATCATTAATTACTCGATAAAGTTTCTCCATAATGCTGCCTTTTGCTTTTTTGGCCATAATTATGGTTGTTCCTCATTTATCTCTGTTTGCCTGTCAGTGGTTCCAGTCCCCTTTCATGCCCTATCTGTGATATGTATGTAAATATTACAGATTGAGATTGATAAAGGTTTTATAAAAATGGCTATTACTTTATTGGATTACAGGAGAGTTTATGGGAAACTCATTTGATTATTGTGTTGGAATGGGATCATTTGCACCAACACAAGTATGGCTGGTTTGGTACCTCATTGGGAACTGCATTTATCATAGGTTTATAATTCAGCTTTAGAAATCTGAGTTTAAGAATGGCAAACAGAGATACCGACACAGAAATTACATTTGAGACTGAAATTGCTCTTAACAAAAAATTCCCCTGGTTACACATTTCCTTCATTTAATTGCAACCTTAGATGAAGTCCTCAGCACTTTTAACGAGTGCATTTCAGCTCTATGTCCTTTAAGAACAATCAGGCTCCAGCAAATGAATCAGATGGATATGTCACTTTAAATGGACATCTAGATTGATTTATTTTCCTCCAGTGTTTCCTTGGAATCCCTACCTAAGTGTTCAGAAAGGAGAAATGTAAGAAGCTGAAACTCCAGGAAAAGCCATTAGTTCTCCCCTGTTTGTATCAGTTTGTTAATTTTACTGTTGAACTGATTGGGGCATCCCATGGCAATGAGTCTCTTTGGTGCTGCTTAATCTACCACCTGCTGAATCTCAAACATTCCTCCTGATGTAAGTCAGAGACTAACACCAGCACAGAACAGGCAGAGCACAGAGGTGACATCTGATGATGTATATCCCCAGCTGACAACATAACCAGAATATCTGTGATAACATCTCCCAAACACCAGGAGGTATGTGGGTTTATATCAAATAAAACCCGTGTCAGGTAGTCAGACAGGTGACAATTTGAAGGTTCTTTGCAGCCAGCACACAGCATCTTACTCCCACCACTCCATGCCCAGATGATTTAAGTGTCTGACTAGGCTCCCAAGCAACACCTATAGAAAATGTCAACTGGAATGGTGATAACTTGCTCAGTAGCAGCTGGTGAACTCTGGGAATGGATTTATCCTCCTCCATAAACACTTGGACATTTATGAGCACGGGCTGGATTCGCTCTCTGAGACACCCAGTGCTGTTGTGAGATTATTACAAAGTTATTATTATCCTGCCAACTCAAACACATCGAGCTGAAATGTTTTAGATTAGCTTTACTGGTCCCCATTATAGTCTTTATTTGTCTGTAAATAAACAAAACCAGAAGAACTAGCACAGGGAAGTGCAGAGAGCTGTGCTGGAGTCCTGACTGTGCTCAGTATCCCAAAGACTATGTACTTCACCCTACAGCAGTGGATCATTACAGCCATACCACGAGGGATATGTCGCTGCTTTAGGAATCATTTCAGTGTCTTTCTTCCAAGAAGACAGGAAGGATCATCTGTCCTGTGAGCTGATAACATGAAGAACTAGCACAGGGAAGTGCAGAGAGCTGTGCTGGAGTCCTGACTGTGCTCAGTATCCCAAAGACTATGTACTTCACCCTACAGCAGTGGATCATTACAGCCATACCACGAGGGATATGTCGCTGCTTTAGGAATCATTTCAGTGTCTTTCTTCCAAGAAGACAGGAAGGATCATCTGTCCTGTGAGCTGATAACATGACTGCCTGGTTTCCCTACATCTGCTGTGCATTACTCTGCAGTGAGCCCAGTGCAGAGCTCGGTGGGATGTACGTCAGTAGCACGGCTTAAAACTGTCTGTGAAAGCTAAACAAAGCTCCACAAAGTTAAACATTTGAAAAGATGCCCAGTCATTGTCACCCCTAACCAAGCTCAGCTGCCTGTCTAAACTTCAGGAATCCTGGGACTGAAGGAAAAGTCCGAGTAGACATGACTCGGTCTTACAGCACCTTCCAGTCAGAGAAATTAAATAACACATGTGATTACAGACTCAACTCTTAATTCTTAAGTCCTGGTTGTAGCACCTTTACAATCTTCATTTAAAATGAGCTGTTTGCTTCTCACTGGTTGTTGTCGATGCCTGAATCACTGAGTAGATGCCATGACCCTGTGGGATTTATAACATCCAGCAAATATTTTGGCCAAAATGGATTCAGAGGTTGAGATGCAAAGTCTGTTCTTCCTGCACATGGGTGGGTGTATGGCATAAAGGGGTTATTGCTATAACCCACATAGATGGAATACAGGCTCAACCTTAGATAATGAACCTAGAAATACCTGTTGGCATCACCAGTGTTCAAAACCTGAGGACAATAGACAGGGAAGTTGGAATTAGTTCAGATCACCAACTGAACCCTAAATTTATATCCTAGCCTGAAGAGTTGATGCAAATACATCTCACTAGGGCATCAAAGATTAAGGCAGATTTCACATTTTCTGGTCAAGATAGTATTTTGAAAAATAATGCAAACAGGCTGTGTCACACCAGGGCCTGATGCAGTTTGATGCCAGCACTGGGACATCATGTGCCTGGGCTGGGGCACTGGTGATGTTAGCTCTGCCCCACACAAACTGTGTCAGTCGCAGAGATAATCTCTGATGCAGTATGGTGTGGTCAGAAAACAAACTAAGTGGAAGCATCTGAATCTCTAGACTCTTTGATACTTTCTCCAGGTTCTCAGGGGACACATGTGCTCCCTGGAGCCGGATGAGAAGGCGTTTGAAGTCTAGGGAAATCCTTCTGTTGGCTGCAGACAGCTTTGGACTTGGCTGGTAAAGCTGTGGGTGTAGAAATGTGCTTCATCCCTCTGGATCAATGTCTTCAGCTTTCCTTGCCTTTTAAGGACAAGCTCTGTTTTTAGAGAAACACTGTGGGATATGAAAGAGCCAGAAACAAAACAAACTTCCTTCCCCATTACTTCACTACAACTTGGAAGGCTGTTGCTTTGGAGCAGTAGGCTAATACTTTACTTTTTTATCATCTTGGGTATGTTTTAAGGATACTAATTGCTGTAGGATTTTAATGAGACTCCCCAGATCCTGATCCAGGCCCACCCAGCCCCTTCCCACAGGACAGTGAGGCTCAGTCAGCTGGAACAAATTTCAGCAGCCACTGACCTGGGATAAATCAAACCAGTAGCCTTGAGAGAAAACACCTTTCCCAGTTCCCAGCCCACAATCCATCCATGGGTTTAATGCTGTTATAGTTAACGTGTGAGGCTTCACAGCTGATTAGCAGAAGTGGCTTGTAAGAGGAGCAGAACTTCCCAAAATCATATTTGTGGAAGTTTAATGACATCCCTGTTGTGTACTAAACCATACGTGGAACACACGTTCCTCTGCATGGGAGGAATGGGTTATATATTCCATGCTAATGACTGCAATGCACTGAGCAACAATTTATAACAAATTGCACTTCAATTGTTCGAAATACGCTGTATTTTTTTTCTAAACATACTTAGGAAATATTCTAGGGTCCAAACATTTTATTGGAACAGTCTATCTGTGGGTTTCTGAAAGGAGCTGGGTTAGGGCTCATTCAGTCCATATAGAAGTTAATGCAAATGCTGAATTGATTTCAGTGAGGCAAATATTTCGCTTTGAGGTTTGCTGTATTAGCATCCAAGTGTTAGGATATAAATATATATTTTTAGATTAAATCTCTTTCAAACATACATTAAAATATTTTGATGTTAACTGTTAAAAGACTAATTGTAGGGAGCTAGAGGTAACTACCACATTACACTGTGTTAATTACAGTACCTTGATTTCAGAGAATCATAGAATCAACCAGGTTGGAAAAGACCTCCAAGATCATCAAGTCCAACCCTACTGTGGTCACTAGCCCATGGCACTAAGTGCCACATCCAGTCTCAGCTTGAAAACCTCCAGGGATGGTGAATCCACCACCTCCCTGGGCAGCACATTCCAATGCCTGAGCACTCTCTCTGGAAAAAATCTCTTCCTAATGTCCAACCTAACCCTCCCCTGTGTGTAATGACAGGGCTGTTCCTGGGACAGCATTCCCTGGGAACACTGGGTGCTTCCTTGAGGATTCATGTTAATATTTCTGCCTTCTTCAGCTTCCCATTTACCTATTCCTCATATTATCTTCATACTAAAGATCATTTTTATGGGATGTAGGGACAGAAAATAACCCTGTAGTGGCAAGGAGGAGCACAGTTTCATGTCTAAAAAAGCAGCAAGGGACTGTATTTACCACTGTCAATAACATTTGACTGACTACTTTTTATTTGTCGTGGCATGTGGTGACTTCAATTTGCAGTCCAGTTTTAACAGGAAAGTTGTGATATAAATTCATTGCAATAATAGAGCTTGACGTGGTAGAAAACCTCAGTGTGTTGTACAACACTTTCTAAATAGCTGAATAATAGATAAATATTGGTTAAAGCCATTTATTTCTATTTTTGTGCTTACTTCATTAGTCATCCAGGATCGGGTTCATTGCTCTGTCAATGCCTGGAAGAGGTGGTAGTAGGAAATGAAAGAAAAGGCACTTTATTTTTGGAACCTATAGGTAGAGGTTGTTTTCTTTTTGGAACTTTCTTGCCCACATCCTGCAATACTGAGCAAACTGAGCTTGGCTTAAGTCCAAAGAGGGAAGAGCAAATACAGGTTGTGACTACCTGGCAAGTCCTCTTGGATCTCAGAGGGATCTTGCCAAGTGTGTAAAGCAAGACAGCACCCACAAGCTGCTTTCACACCCCCTGAACGAGCCTTTGGGCTCATACTTCTGTCCAGATTCCCTCAAAAATTACTTTCCATTCAAGCACTTTATAAATAGGAAGATAAGTGTAGTGACTCACGGACCAAACACATCTGTTTAACAGCCAGGGTAAGGTTTTATAAATGCTGTGATTTCATTTAGCAGTAAGTGAAGCTTCCAAAAAGAAGTGTCATATGCAGAATGGTTTGCCCAGTTTGGCTGTTTGTGGGAAGGTCAGGCTGTGGCAAGGATGTAGGGGAAAAGAGCTGAAAGAATTTTACAGATTTTTCAAAGTTATTTTTAAAATTAACTTAGATAAAACATTGAATGTTTTAGTCCTGAAAGAGGAAAAGGAAAAAGCCCTCCTGGGTGTCTGAAGGAGCAGGTGGAACTAGAAACTCCCTGAACTTCAGGGAAGGATGAGAGTGTGGAGCTGTGAGAGCCCTGGGATTAGGTTGGCTGTAAAAAATGGTTATTTTTCTGTTTAAGGAGGGAGCAGGAGTGACCTGTTGTTTGTCTCCAGCCCTCAGGCTGCTGACTCTGCCACTAAATTAGACCTTTTAAAATAAATGGCTTCAATGTTAGCTACTAGCTGGGGGATTTTCATTGGGCTTTTTTTTTTCAGCTTTCAGTCTTGAAGCTCCTCCAAACCTCGATATTTACAACCTACTAATAATGCCACAATATATGTATTTTTATTAGCCTTTCTATTGAACGCTAGTCTAATACCTTTGCTGCCTTTATTTACGAGGAGATTGTTTCCAGCTACTGTTAATGTATTTTACACAGCCCATGATGTAATTGTTAAGCAGTTGTAATGAAGATTGAAGGTTTAATAATGCCAAGTGTTACAAATTTCTATTTAATCATTCCTAAATCGATTAGTTACTTGCACCCAAATGCTGTTCCATCGAGACAGGGAGGGCTAAAGATCCCAACTGCTGTGGCCAAGGTTTGATAAATGGTCGTTTGGTGCAGTGGTAATTGAGTTATTGAATTTACTCATCTTCCAAATGATGTTTGCATTGTCTCAGCATATGTGTTTAGGGCCAGGGGAAGGTCATTAGGAGCCTCAGACCGGGGGCATGTTTGGGTTAAAGTGATTTTGAACAGCCAGTGTTGAGGTTAGTCAATTAAAAGAAATAGCACAGAGAGATGCTCCAGAAGGGCATGTTACAGGCTGGTCAGTAGGGAGGTCCCAAAGGCCTGGTTAAAATAGTCTAAAGATTCTGTAAGTAATTGTCTACCCCTTGCCCCAGGCTCTTTAGCCCCTGACAAATTGCAGTGTAAGTTGTCCTTCACTTAGGACATGTTTCAGCTGTAAACACATTTCACACTCTTATGGCCACATATAGGCCAAGCCTGCAAAGGCCAAGGTGGAACATTACATGATACCTTTTGTATATAGAAACACACACTGAGCTGAACTTCCTTAAGGGAAGATCAGACACAGAAAATGTCCTGTTTGGTGGCTCATCCTCTGCACATGTGGCTCATCACTGCTGAGCTCTGCCTAAAGATTGGCTCCATATTCAGGGCATCATTAGTTTGATATGATTAAACTCTTTCAGAGACATACTTCAATAGATAATATATTTATATCTACATCCTGGACACAGTTGTAAGTGCTTTGTCTTCCCAAGAAGCACATCATGCCTGTCTAAGACCATGAGCTGATGACTGTGTCTCTGTGCTGATTTGCCTCCCCTGAAATGGGTGGGAAGATTTCCCTCATATTTGACAGCATCTCTCCTCAGTCACCAGGGACAGGTTCCAGTAGAGTTCAGGTACCCAATCCATGGCCTCCAGGTTCCAGTAGAGTTCAGGTACCCAACCCATGGCCTCTGTATTTCAAATTAAAACTGAAGGAGTTTTGACATTTTTCAGGGGATTCTGAATAACTGAACTTTTAGGACCAGATAAGAGCAAGAAGCAGGAGAAGAAACTTCCATATTTCTATGCTCTCACATTCATTCCAAAGATTCAGGGTGCCTGATATCCTCTACTACCCTGAGCAGAGTTATGGGGAAAAGCAAACTTACTCTTGAGGTGAAAAATGGGCTCACTGTGTTTTTCATTCTTGTCTAATTGCTGTGCATAGAGACCATTGCTCAGTTTCAAAGCACTGGGGAGAAGCTCTTGTTCTGTGTACATTCTGTTGTACATTTCTTTTTAAACCTGTTGTTTTGTAAATACACTATTTTGTATTTGATTTCTGTCCTCTAAACACTGTTTAAATCAGAAGTAATAATTTCTAATCCTGTAAAATGCCCAAAGCTTAAATCAATAACCATTTGATGAATACATAACCCGAGGACATTCTGTTTGGCTGATGAATGATAATTGTGGGAGTGCCTCGCAGCTTTTGTGGTTAAACCTTGGCTTTTACACAATTAAATAGCCAACTCCTTCAAACACTTGACACACTCTTAATGATAATTACACAAGGAGCTTACTGGGGACAAGTGAAACAAAGACCTTTCTTTTGATGGCTGTAAAGGATCAGCTGGAAAAGCCAGGGTGGTCTGGCTCTGTGTGATGGTTCCCTGGGGGCCTCAGGGCACTGTGCCCAGCTCCTGGGCAACTCTTTGGGTCACTGCTCATGTTGTGTGTGGAGTATCCCTTCTGCCTGCCTGCCCTGCTGCTCCTGAGCCTCAGCCACCACCTCCACCCTGGGCTGTAGCATCTCCAGTTGACCCAAGGGCAGGCAGTGCTCCCGTGGCAGAGCAGCAGTCCTGGGGCAGGAGGACACATCAAACAGGCCAGGACACATCTGGACCTAGTGGGACAGTAACAACAGTGAAATCCTCCACAGTCATTTGTAGTCATTTACATCTTTTTATGATAGCTGAGCCCAGTAAAGAGACTATATGATGACTGCAGTCATAGAATCATCAAGCCCAACCATTAACCTGCCACTCTGCTGTAACCCCTAAACCATATCCTCCAGCTCCAGAAATCATACACAGACCATAGGATTCCCTTCTGGAAGCATTAGCCTTACCTGTGAATGTATCTCTACAAAAAACCCATCTCCATCCCTCCATATAAATTCCTCATCTCCAGCAAAACCACTCCAAAGCAGATACAGTTTCTTCCTCCCCAGTCTACCCAGAGCTAGAAGCTGCACCTCCAATACACCAAACCTGGTTTGTAGATTGCCCAGGTACAAAAGCAGAGGTTTCATTCTATGCAGGATGTTGTTCTGCCCAGTAGTTTGCAGCTGCTGAGGCACTTTGAGCCTCTGCAGTTGCTCTGCCATATGCCAAATTTGTAAACTCTTGTTCACATTTTTTCCCTCCCTTCACCAGAGAACAGCTCTTTAGGGGGGAAACATGGAGCTGACAATTACACTGCTTCCCACTGTGAATGAACTGTAGGACATCCCTGGCCATCAGGTTTTACAGAGAGACTTAAGGAGTATCTTTAGCCTTTTTTCCCTGTGTTGATGAAGTTACAAAGTGAGGCACAAGCAGTTTGACTATAAGATTAGAAATCAGCCAGGAAAAATGATCCAGGTTTAATGTACTGTGATTCCTTTATATTGACTCCTGCATCACTCAGAAATGAGGGGGGGGAAAAAAAGGGGGAGAAAATGAAACACTAATTAATCCTTACTTTTAATGATCACTGGCAAAACAAACAGAGCATTTAGAGTTTCTGGCAGGGATGAGACTGTGTGCATTTATTTGCTGTATTATTCTAGCCACGGTGTCACCCAGAACCACATCTCACATGACAAGGAGCAATTAAAGGAAAATGTGTCCAGGCTATGCCCCTGCCAAACTGAATCATGACCCTTCTTTTGGCAGCCTCATGCATGAATCCCTCCCCTTGGGGAACACCAGGCAGTAGCTGATTTGCCAACTGCCATGAGCCATACATTTTTTTGTGCATGGATGTCATGTTAGTGACATTAGGCACTCGCTGAAAACAGAGCTTATACCTCACTCAGCATAAAGCACTATTTTTAATAGTGCTTAGATATTCAGAGAGGAACAGCAGCATCCAAGGAGAGAGGCAGTGTCTCTTCACAGGGTGTTTGCTTTGTTCCAAGTCAAAAATCCACCACCATTTGATTTGAAAAGACACTGTACAATATATACAGCTATAAGTGTATTAAATTACCTAGTTTGAATATAAACAGCTGTGGATATGGTAGCTGAGAGCACCTGGGGAGTTGTATACTACAGACATAGGATTTTCTGTACAATTTATTCAATTAAAGTGTGAAAAGTGTCTGAAAGAGTTATTTGAAGGGCTTTTGTTCTCCTGCACAATCTCTGCCTCCCACTCCTTTCTTTTGTACTGGTCCCAGAACACAGCTCAGGAAAGGGAATAATGAAGGAAGGAGTATCTGGGAAGGACACACAGCTACACAGCAGAGCAAGCTTGGCAACATCACTCCCAGTATTTCTGCTTCATCCAGGAGATTTGAATAACTGTCCTGTATCTTTAACATAAAGCTACTCATTAGAATTCAACTTGCCTGTATTTCCTCCATAGCAAATATTTTCTTTATTCCAAACGAAGACATCTCACTAGGTAAAGGAACAGTGCAATGACTTAGAGACCAAAGCACAATAAACAGGGTGAGAAATGTTATACAGAGTAACATCTAAGCTGAGCAGATGTGTAATTCATCTAGAGGTAGCCACAGCTCAAGTTGTTCCAACAGCCTGATCAGCTTGGCAATAGCATTCAAACAACACCTGAACTGAGGTTTTGCAGCCTCAATACATAATTTTACTTCCATTTGAGGGGAGTGTTGGGACTGTCTCAGAGGCTGCAGGTCCTCCTAAGCTCTGCATCCTGCCTGTCAGGTGTGTGGATGTCTTAGGGAATCTTAGATGGCTCTGAGTATCTATACCTACATTTCATTTCTAAAAATATGCTAAGAGAAACTTCTATCTCTTGGCAACACAAAGCAGCTTTTGTTAATCCAAGTTTGCCAACACAGACTACACAAACCACCCAGGACTTGTCTCTTCATACCAAATCTGCTGAGGAAGGAAAAGAACAAAACCTGTGGCAAAGCCAGAGTTGCTGCCCCAGGAGCAGCAGCCCCTGATGTCCTCAGAAAGCTCATCACACAAATAATACTGTTAGGAGATAAATAACTTGTAAGAACTAAGATTTTGGGGCTCCCATCCTCAGATCAGACTGTGAACATTTGCCTGATTTAAAGACCATCTCAGGTCACCATTCTGCACCTTCTGAAACCAGACCTGTTGCCCAGTGGACTTGTAGGTGTCCTGTTTCTGTGCTTGCTGGAGAATAATTGTAGCACAGAATTAGACCATTAAATACAGATTTGGGTTCTGAAAATCGCAATTGTAAAGTATTTCACACACCAGAGGAATCATAATATAATCTCAAATTTATAATTGGTCATTACAGTCATTAAAGTCTGATATAATTCCCTTAACGTAATCCACCCATTTTTAAAGGAAAAGTAGTTGGCATTAATCAGTGAGAAAGATTCAGTAATTAACTGGGATCATCCTGTGAACAGGAAAACTCCTACTGGTGATTAAGCATAAAGTTTAGTGCAAAATATCCCAAGCCCAAGAACTTCAGTACTCAAAAGTATAATTGGATTTGGAAAACTTGCCATTGTTCCAGAGTAACCTTTTGTCCAGTGACTGAGGCTGTGGTTACAGCACAAGACATGAATTTATCCATAATCCTAATGCCCAAAGTGAAAGCACAGAGCAGGTACAATGGAGAAATTCCAGAGGGTAAAAGGCAGGTACTCCAGTCATGACATTCAGCCTCCCTATCATGTCTAGAAAATAGAGGAATACTTAAAAATGCAAGAGGCTGCTTTGCTCGAATCATACTTTGCATTTGCAGCAGTCTTAGTGCTTGGTGCTATGTATCTTTAGACAACTGGAGAGAGAAGGAATTGATTTGCACTCCCTAGCAGGCTCCTAGTGCTTCCCAGAGATGGGAATACCTATGCTGTGTGTTCATTCCTCCAAGGAAAGCTTTCCCATGCTGCTCTTTGGCTTTGATGATGTGTATTTTCCACGACTCAACAAGTGTTCCTAGAAGTGCTCAGAGGCTGATCCCTTCACACAGCTATGAGCAGGATTGTCAGCAGACCCAGGGAGGAGCACTGGGTTATTTCAGAGCTGTGGCACATGATGCAAAGGGAGAAATGCTGTTTCTTTCCAGCAGAAGTTCATTGCTGCAGCTGCTGCTGGTACAGATCAAGACTTTCCAGGATAAACTCACTCGAAGTTGAACAGCTCTTCAGAGCCAGTGTGTGATTCAAAGCATTCAGTACAAGCAGTCGTTCAATTTATCATATCTTGGAGTGCCAAGGTTTTTAATAAAATTAACAGCTAGGCACCTCATGGCAAGCAGGAGGAAATTGCTTCTTTTTTGTAATTAGACTTCAGACAATATTATATTATGTAGTTAAGGCAAAGGAACTTTGCCTCGAATTTCAAAGTGGTGAATCTCTGTTTAATTCTGCTAATGGCAGTTTAACACAGATGGCTAAAAAGAGTAATTATCTTCTTTAGCTTTCTGCCACCTGCCACAAATGAACTGTTTTCTTTAATTGCTCAGAATTACTCTTAATCACACAAAACAGACACTTAAATCCTAGTCACATATTGCCACTCAAGAGCAAGACTTTAACCCTAAGCATGCAACTCAGAAATCAGCACCCTGACCAGGAGCACAGTGTGAGGATGTGCTGTGAGAGTTGGGAACATTACAGGGTTTAATCCTTTCTCTTCCAGGTCAGAGCAAAGTTTGCAGGTGAATCATACAAGTCCTGTAGTGTGATCCAAGTAATTACTAGAGTCACATATTGCCACTCAAGAGCAAGACTTTAACCCTAAGCATGCAACTCAGAAATCAGCACCCTGACCAGGAGCACAGTGTGAGGATGTGCTGTGAGAGTTGGGAACATTACAGGGTTTAATCCTTTCTCTTCCAGGTCAGAGCAAAGTTTGCAGGTGAATCATACAAGTCCTGTAGTGTGATCCAAGTAATTACTAGAGCATGCAATAAACTTTTGATAGACTTTCTCCACAGGTTTAAAAGCCACAATCAGTCTGATCTGAAAAATGACTTACTGAAGATCTTAGAGGTGTAATGTGAGCTAAACCTGACTGATGAGTCAAAGCTTTTAGATTCCTGGAGATATGTTAACAGAAAAAATAATCCTCATTAGGCCTTTAAAAATCCCAACATGACACTTGTTGGAAATTTCTGGCTGCATTATGGTTTATAACGACAGTTCTTGCCTCCCACTATTCAGAAGTGGTGTGTTGGAAGAACATTAAGTCTTCCCTTTTCCTTTACTACTGTTCTTGTTGTCTGAGCTAAACCCCCAGATTCAGATTCCACAGGAGAACAGAAGTTTCCCCTTTAGTTCTGCCTCCTGATCACCACATTGAATTGACTAAGCAGAGATAGGAAGAAGCACCAAACCTAGTGTGCCATGAATTATGAAATCAGTAACTCTCAGTCACCATTTCCCCCAAATTTGTTGGAGCAAGTTCCCAACAGAATTTATACACAAAGTGGTGGGAGGAAAATTAAGGTGGACACTGCTTAGTAAAAACTCTGTAAGTGAAAACCAAGCAGACACTTTCACTTGCCAGTATGGAATGCTCTGCAGTAGAAGGGATCTGTGCTGCATTCCCCTCTCAAGAACACACACTGCTGAAAAGTCATCCCCTTATTTTGAATTTAGATGAACTCATGAATATTGCAGTTTAGCATCTTTTGGCTGTTACACTTTGTATTTTGAAATGTGTGAGTGGCAGAGAGAAAGGAAATCATTTAGAAGCACAGACCTGGAAAACAGCTTTAAGAAGCTTCTATGTGTTCACCAATGTAAGGATAAACAGAGCCCTAAACCATGAAATTACCATTGACTGAGAAACTCCACAGAAAAGGATTCCTGAACTTGATCTTTAAGGAAATTAATTATCTCTGACACTAATGTTGCACACCAGGGCTTTGCACTGTGCTCCAACTTAGGGAGAGTTTCTGTTTCATAAATTCCTTTAACCAGCCTGATTAGCACTTCTGAGAGAGCCTCAGCTGTACCAGGAGTGGGTGAGTAGGTGTGAGATGGAACAGGTCTGACAGCACCACTGCCCCTGTGTATTTACAGCACAGCAGGGAAACTTGGTCTATTAATAGTATTTACCTTTATTCCTTGGTAAATAACAAACTATTATTGGGTAATTATAGTAAAGGTCAAGATCTACTTTCTTTTTTATTTTCCCCTGTAAGAAGCATGCTTTGTGTGTGTTTAGCTCAGTTAAAAACTGCTTTTCATAAAGTAATATCATGCAGCATCATTTGAATGGATCAGAGTTTATGACACTAACTTAATTTAATGGCAAAAGATAAGAATTTTCATGGGCACTTGCTCAGGTTTCCTTATTACCATCCAGCTCCAGCTTTCATGTGAGCTTGTTCCAATAACAGCAATAATAATAAGGATTCATAAAATGTAGCTGTTTTCATATAAATATTGTCCTAGTGACAATAGATTTTTTATAATCAGCTCCAGCAGCAGCCAGTGAACACATTGCTGGTGTGTTGTGGCAGGGAGTGCATAGGGCTGCAGGAAATGAAAACAACTTCAGAAGGAGGAAAGATTAAACACAATCAATCCATCACAGCACGCTAAGTACCAGCCTCGCAGGGCTTTAATGGACTAAATAGTGTAATGTGTTTGGTTTGGGAACCACAGAGTTTAATCAAGTATTTTAACATTTTTCAAACAGGAAATGGCCTTTTCTGCAAAGGATATACACATTTGCAGTGAATAAATCAGCTCCTGAGTCCCAGGATCTTGATCTCATGTCTTTACCATGCAATTAACTCGAACTCTTTGTGAGGAAACGCCTGCTCATTGTGGCAGTGTAATGTGATGTGAGGAGTTGTTGCTGTTGATTTTTCCATCATTCTGTTCCATTCATGCTCCTGGTCCTCTAAACCACTTTCAGGCTGTGGATTAGCCACATCCCCCATCCTGGGGTGAGCCTCAGGTGCTGCCCAAGCAGCTCAGGGATTGCACAGACATTTGCTACCTAGACCTGTGCCATGTCCTCGACACCCAGACCTGTGCCATGTCCCTGGCAGATAGACCTGTGCCATGTCCCTACCACCCAGACCTGTGCCATGTCCCTGGCAGACAGATCTGTGTCGTGTCCCTGACAGATAGAACTGTGCCATGTCCCTACCACCCAGACCTGTGCCAGGTCCCTGGCAGACAGACCACCATGGCAAACACCACTGTCCAGCCTCACCTGGCCTCACCTTTCATAGAATCATAGAATTTAGGGGTTGGAATGGACCTTACAGATGATCTAGTCCCAACCCCTGCCCTGGGCAGAGACACCTCCTCACTAGATCAGGTTGCTCAAGGCTCATCCAGCCTGGATTGAACACCACCAGGGCTGGGGCAGCCACAGCCTCCCTGGGCAACCTGTGCCAGTGTCTCACCACCCTTGGAGTAAAAAACTTTTTTCTCACATCCAACCTAGACTTTCCCTCCTTCAATTTGAACCCATTACTCCTTGCAGTTCCTAACAAAGAACCTAACCCTTTCCCAAAGCAAAACTCCTTAGTTTAAACCCAGCTTGCAGAGTCTGTGCCTGTTTTAAGCCCAGCACCCTGCAGAACCTGCAGGAGTATCCCCATCCCTGGCAAAGGGATCAGGGATGCTCACACTGAGGGGGCTGTGCCCAGTATGGGGTTTATTTAGCACTGTGCAAATGTCAGGTTTCAGGCAGGACAGCATGGAGCTGTGACAGCTGCCTTTTAAATTATGCAGAAGAACAAGCTGAGGACAAATACAACTGAGCAGTGGCTTGTTAGAGGAATCTATGGAATACAGCAATGTTTATTCCTTCAGAAAACCCAGCGTGTCATTTTGCAATAAAAGCAGGTAAAATTGTGGGGACATGTCCTTTCTGACATGCTTGCTAGATATCATGATTCAAATACATATTGCCAACACTACATATGCACACACACTCACACTGCTACATCTCTCATCTGAGATTACTGATAACTCATCCTTTGCCAAAATGAGAAGGAGGATTGACAAAACGTCTGTAGTTAATATAGCCACTCACAGACTACTTTGGAAAAAATCTAGTTCATAAATTATACATTAAGTTATCAACTGCACATGCATGGACAGGATATTAGGGTGATGAAGGTGGTTATCTTGGCCAAATGTAGGGGACACATTAAAACACCATGGAATGACACCAGATCTTACACAGAGCTCAACCAGAGACAATTCTGGGAGCTAAAAAGAGTGCCTGGAATCCTATTCTTTCCAAAAAATCAGGCAGCTCTGAATGTAATCTGAGTACAAATCCCTCAGTTTAGAAGCAGAGAATCCCTATTGGTCCTGCTGCCTCCTGCTCAAGAAATATTTTCACTATTAAAGCTTGAATTTATTGAATTTAGCTTTAGCTCTCATTAGCCAAAGCTTTTTTTTCCCTTTCTAATTCAAAACTTAATGTTACAGCAAGGAAGAAAATGCAAGGGCAGAGAGAAGAAAAGTGTTTGAAACACTTTCAAGTCAACACTGAAACTAAATGGAAAATGTTTGAAACAAACTTTCCTGTCTAAACTGTGGGAAAGGTTTTCTGAGGCATTAATTAAGGAAGAAACACTAGATACAGGGAAGTGCTCGTGAGTGTACCTGTGATATTGTAGGGCAAAATACTGGAAAATACTATAAAGGCAAAGTTTTCCTCTCCTTTAACATAGATTTTCAGTAGAGTGTGTTCTACTTTAGGACTCTCAGATGAGGATTGCTGTAGAACTGCATGTGAACAAGGCTTTGCTCTGCTTAAGTTGACAGCAATGCAAAATAAACCAACAAACTACTGGGAAAACCAATCTAGCTCAGCATACAGCACTGCTGAGATTCCAGGCTCTTGTTCCCTACTGATGTACCAATACCTGGATAACTCCATGTAGACAGTTTCCACAATCAAAATTATGAGCTGCTTGAATAGAGTTAATATCAAATTATAATAATAATAAATAGATTTCAATTTATATCCCCCCAAAATCTGGAGAATTTTATGATTTTTAGGAAGCAGGAGAAGCATTAAAACCCTGTACCCATGGGTGGAAGCATTTCACCTAATAAAACTGTTAGCTGAGATTATAACCTTCTTTTATAGCTTTTCTTTTTTTTTTTTTTTTATAATTGGCATTTGGTTTCTATTCATGTGCTTCTTTAGTCCTGTCTTCTGTGGTATCATGCCACCATGACCAAAGTGACAGACTTTTGTCTCTGCTGGATTAATCAGTGTGTTCTTTGATCCATAACATATGCTCCTAGTAGACATTTAGTGTCAAAATATTCAAGATTTGTGGTGTGGCAGTTTGGTGCCTGGTGCTAGCCTGGCTGAGAGACACTTCAGAGTATTTCATTTCAGTCTTTTCTTGAATGCCTTTCATCTGCAATAGGGCTCCAAGAACAGAATAAAATATGTGATGTTAAATATTTGGGTTGATAGCTTTGCTTGGAGAGCAGTTTTGGGGGGTGAGAAAGCACTGAGAGGCTGCCAGGCAAATACCAGATCTCTGTAGGCACAGAATGGACATTTTTCTGCACATCTTAGGCACAGAGTTTGTGTGTTCATGGTCAGGGAAGAGGACATGAGCTCCACAGCACCAATCCTGAGCTCCTGAGGGTCTGTGCAGGACCTTGCTGTGCTGACATTGCTCCAGGGGCATGGCCAAGTGGTACAGCTGATGGAAAACCAGCAGCAGTTAGTTCAGATGCCAAAAACTGCACTGCTGTGACTTAGGCTTGAGAGAACTTTGTGGTGAGAACCCAAAGTTCTGCTGGGATGGTCCTGGCTGCTGGAGGGATGCAGGAGAGTTGTGGCATCCCACAGGCTCCTCCCTGCACTGCTCTTCCCAGGCAGAGCTGATTCCCAGGGAGCAAGGACCCAACACAGGCTGTGAAAGTGGGTGATATGAAGCTTTACTCTCTCTGAGTACTGTGTCAAACTGTTATAAGTTAGAGGAGAGGAAACTGGCAAAGGGCAGGGAAAAGAGCAGAAGGAATATGTGTGTAACCCAAGATATTTTTCCTTTAGTGTATCAGTTAAATAAAGGGTACCAATTAATGAGATTCCCACTGTTTAATTATTTTTCATTGAGAGGTGGAGCAGGTGATTTATGGCTCAGCTACTCCTTGCCTGATCAGGCTGCTATAAAGGCTGCATAATATATTGCTTCCTACTATGTCATGCACAGCTAGAAATGGCAGGTATAAAATGGGATTAACTGCCCTCAAAATAGTCTGGGCTTGAAATTACTTATACAAGGCTGATGTCAAAACTCCCTTTGACTTCAGAGGGGGCTGAATTACCTCCTCATCCCCATCTTCTACTGCACACAGGCACATCCCTGTCTGTGGCAGATCTGTACTGGGCCCCAAAATAGTACAGGGCAGAGAGGATTTTTATTTTTTTTCACAGTGTTGTCCTGCCATGAAGAATTAAACAGAAAATGAATGGAGAAAGCAAATGTCAGCTGCTCCCTTGGACTTCAAGGTTCAGGAAACTGCTTAGTGGGAGTAGGAAGAGACTGGCAGGCAGAAATGTACGAGAATAATTGCATTATAAGAAGATTATGGAAGATTATTTTTCTTGTGGGCCCCAGATTTCTACAAAAACAATCCTGAATTGCATCCTACATGGCAAAATGAATTCCCCCATTGCTGCAGACGACAGGGGTTTATTAACTGCATCTTCCTTCAGTGTGCACTGCACAACATTCCATGCATCTTTCCTCCCTTTGACAACGTGGAGCTTAATGTGATTAACAATGTGGCAGCTCATAGCAAGGAGAAAAAATAATTGTTTGGGGGTTTTTTTTTTCCAATATACAACCCCCCTAATAATTCAGAAATCAATATGCATCCTCAGAGAGCCTCCCCAGCAGAGCAGTGGGAAGCAGGGTGGCCTTGCCTTCATTTCCCTATCAATGTGAGTCTCTTGCATCCCTGGCTATCCTGGCTGGGGTTTGTTGTTTTTTTTTTCCAATGTTTAACTATAACCACTGGGACTGGAATCATAGCTTCTCATGGCCTAGGATGAATATTAATAAGACACTGGGCCATGGAGTTCCTTGCTGATTTTGACAGTTTAAAGGATCAGTTAGTTAATTAGAAGATGACATGGCACATCGCATCCCTTGGCTCCATCCTGCCTTCTGTCTCCCCTTTTCATTTCCTTTTTTGACATGTTAGATTACATCATTACTTGTAGTTTCACTTGTTAGCCACACCATGAAATGAGACTATTTTAAGCTGTAATTATTGTGATTTCTCTCCTCTGCTAAGCACATGAAACTCAAAGAAAGCAGACAGAAACTTGAATTTCAAAGCCTTAAGGATACATGTCTGGTAGTTTATAACCTTCTAACTACAGCCAATAAACAGAGAAAAAAATATAAGTAGCACAGAAAATGGTGTTGATTGCCATTCTGGCAACCAGTTTGGTATTTTAAGTAGGCACCCCCATCATCTTGCTTTATTTGTGAGTTAATTAATGCTCTCATAAGTGTATTCTCAGAAATCTAGAGGCTCTTCCCCCTCAGCCAGGGACCAACTGTGCCTCTAGACATGTACTGATTGTGCCTCTAGTCATGTACTGATTGTGCCTCTAGACATGTACATGCAATCCAGTACATTCATTCATTTACCATCCTAAACAAAGTCTGAGTTTTCTATCATCATCATCATAGTCAGACCAGCCAAAAATAATTGGAACAGAATGCAAAGCACTGTTCAGTCCTCTCGTTTGGGGGAATGGAGAGGACACACAGGGAATAAGAAATTTCACTGAAATTGTATTTCCCGTCTACAACTGATACCCCAAAATAGACAAACCACAACCCAAGACATAAAAGTGTGCTATAGTCACACCATAAATCATACAAACTCCTGAGCTGTGCATCCCAGTGTCAGGCTGCAACCAGCCATCAGAACAAAACTCTGGACAATAATATGACCTTGGAAGAACTACAGCCACTTATTTTGTGTATTGCTAGATAATCTCATCGATTAATATTTGTCTTCTACCTTGCATTCTGTCTGCAAAATTCTCATCAAGGACATTGGTCTAGCTCTGCAGAGAAATGCAGTTTCTGGACTGGGGAAAGCCTGGAGCTGTGAAGCTTCAGTGGGAATGATAAGATTAATGGGTGAATGTCTCTTCTGATCATTTCTGGGTTATTATTGGAGTTCATCTCACTGTCTGATTGCCTGTGTCCTTTGACATTTCTTTCATCAAAGGTTTATATTTGTGTATTCATTTCAATACTCCTTGATCAATACTGGTTATCAGAACGTGTATTTTGAGGGAAGAAATTGCAGAGGAAGTGCAGCTCCATCAGAACTCGATGCACTTAGCCAATACAATAGTCTGGGCAGATAATTTATTTTTTTCATTAAGGTAAACACATCGCCTCCCATTGATTCACAATACAGAAATACAGTGCTAATAACAGGTGGGAATCACTTCCATTGCCATTGAAGATAAAACTAGTGAATGTGACCTGGAGAAGGGACAAAGTTGGGAGTTGTGTGCCCTCCAACAGCAATTAACAGTTGGACTCTATGATCTTTTCCAACATAAATGCCTCTCTCATTCCATGACTTTCCTCATTGAACTAGAATTCCTAATTTAAGATGAGCCAAGTCAGTCTTGTATCAGAGAAGGGAATAATGCCTCAGAGTGTCTTTTATCCAATCAATGTTATTGCAAGAGGATTGATTTTATAATGAAACAAGAAATGAACCAGCATCGCTGCAATGTCATAGGCTGAGGAGATGATATTGGACAGAGGATAAATGGAAATCAAATAGGAAGTTGTATTGGTGGTGTATTTCATAAGCTAAACAATAGAAAACTGCAGAGCAGAGCCCTCAGCAGGACCTGAACACCCTGTGCATCTTTCCATAGTTAAAATGTTACATCCTGGTTGGTGCTGGGAAAGCACAGGTGAACCCACAGCACAGGCAGAGCTTGGCCCTGGGACTGCAAACCAGTCAGAGAGTCAGAGTCTCCATTTCTCTCTGTTACTCCTCTCCCACCTGCTCTGTTTTCACTGTACTTTGCTGAAGCAGAGACAACTGCTGCTGCACATCCCCAGCAGAGTCCTGCGGTCACTGCTGTCCCCTCTGTGTGCCCCCAGTGGGATTAATCACACACACCAGCTCTGCAGCTAATGCCAATCTCCTTCAGTGGAAATACATCTTTTCCAACTTCAAAGGCAGAAATGAACACTTACATTTCCTTTGTTCCTAGAAGACTTGAATCCTGCTTCACTCAAGGTCTGCTCATCTCCCAGGTCTTTTCCTGTGTAGGAGCTTTAGCTGGGAATTAGCAATCACATCCCTCATTGTCCACCTGAACCTAGAAATGAAGACAAAGGCAAACATATAAGCAACTCCTTTCATTTTGACTGCCATTTACCATTAATACTTAATAGTCCCACATATCCTTTTCATCAGATGGTTAATATAAAACCTAATGAACCAGAGGTTGCATTCCTGTTTTGCTCTGCTTCAAATTAAGTGTGGAGCAGTAAAAACTGAGAAATGAAAGTTAATATCTTCTTCAAATAGAAATGGCTTAAAATTCATCATATGAATACAGTAGGCAAAATACAAAGGTAAGGGAAGACTGTGATCCTTAGCAGGTTTGGCAGTTTCTGGCCATAGATTATTGAGCATTATTCAGCTGACCCTAAGGGGAGTTCATCTGGAGACATTAAGGTCAGAGAGTAGAAACATTTGGACACAGTCAAATGGATTTTACACCTTTGTATCTCTCTGACATTACTGTTTTGCTTCAGCAAACTGCCTAATATCAGATATATCCTACTGGGTACCTTTCTAAATCACTTCCATTTTCTCTGTCCCTGGGCTACAGTTATATGATCAGGAGCCAAAGCTATCATGGACTATGATATACTATTTTACTTGCTCGTTTGTATTGGAATGGACTTTATTAGCTTTTGGGCACGTGTCTATCAGTTTGAAAGATTAAGTATTCTGTCAATAGTTTTTATGCAGCATTCAAGTACAACCAATCATTTTGCTGCCCTGAGATTATTAAAAGTGTATTATCACTTTTACAGAAAACATTCTGGTTTTGAAATGAACCATCACTCAGAGCAGCTTGTGCTTACCAATCCTGTCCCTCTAAAGTGACATTCCACAGCAAAATCAAAATGGGGATTGATGCTCTGTGAGTAATTTCAGCTTTGAGAGCATGTGAACCTTACAGACACAAGTGTATAGCTAACATTTGACTCCACACTCTTGTGCTTTCATTATCCACTTCCTTCCTTTAAACGTTCTTAATTTGCTGTTGTATATTCCTGTAACTGCTAACAATAACCACAGCACTTTCACCCTGTGAAAACTGACAAAATTTGTGCAAGCTTCAATTTGTCATTCTTCTAAAATAGAAACTGTCCAGCTAAATAATCCCTAAGAAATTACAGAGAGGAGCTTGAGTGTTCCAGCATCAAACCTGGGAAATCAAAGATGCTTTTTTTTGTGAGGAAGCTGAGGTTTCAGCTCACATGGAAGAAGCTTTTAGAGCACAAATCCAGCCTGTAATCAGATTTTCTCATTTCCTTGCCCTTCTTCTGTACTTTCAGTGCTGTGGTTTGTAGTGGATGCCTACATTGTGTCATGAATGGAAAAATGGACAAGGACAGAGCATCAGGGATTTGAGCTGAAGAACAACGAGTGTGATCTGCCTCCAGGTCCCTCACTTGGGCATTGCTAGGCTCCAAGTGTCACAGCTGGCAGATGGTGATTTTGGAGCTGGTTATGCTTAGGTGAAAGAGCATTCCCTTCTTGATTAGTTCATTCTCTGGCCTCAGTAGCTGAAACCCTGTTTCACCTGCTTCCATCAGTGTCATCACTGTAAATCCTGCCTGTACATCCTCAGGTTCAGGGATCACCTTTTGTCTTAATCTTTGACCAAGACCTCTTGGCACTGCAGTAATCAACACCCCACAGGAGGAGGAGTTTCATGGTCCATAGGTCAGCTCTTAGCATCCTGATTCTCCCCATCAGAAGGTCTCAGTGGCATATTAAGCAGTTATTTACCCTGGTCTGACCTCACTGTTCTGCTTCACGAGAGACTGAATTAACACAATAGCATTCTCCTAGCTGCTGGTCCTGCAGTGCTTACAGTGATGGTGCTCTCCTGCTCCTGGAATATCACTGTCTTTCTCAAGTGGCATAAATTAAAGAGATATCAGACTCTTTAAAGAGCTTTGAGGACAGAAGAGTTCCTTCAGCAGTTTAACAATGAGTATCATTTCATTTAAGTCACTTCTGAGGATTGGAACTCTTTCAGAGATGCTAAGTGGAGCAAATAAGGATCTCGAGGCTTCAGCATTAACTGATGGGAATAAAGCCAAAGTTTTACATTTGCTTTCACATCCTCTCTTGTGGTATGTTTTAGTTTAAATATTTTGGCTCAGTTTTGAAGCTTCCAATGCATAGGCAGATTGCTATGCCCACATGCAAAAAAAATCCACCAGAATTGAGATCTTTTTGCTGTTCTATATAGAGTATGTATTTAATTATTGAGCCTGCACAATGCCATAGAAAATCCTGGTTTGCTTTCACATCGTCAACAAAGGAGTTTTCAGAAGGGTATTTTTAAATTAGAGCCATACTAATTACATGTATTATTAAGAACCCGACTCTTTGCAGCTATCAGTGGGTTGTATTATTGAACATTTGCAAATAAACACAGGGACACAGAACAGAGCCTGAACACACTCCCAGCAGAGGCACTCGAGCTTTAATAGAGGTAACCCAGTGGCTCTGTCTAAAAAGCACCTCCACACAGCTTGAAAAATCCCAGATACTTAACTTTAAAGTGCAGTTGTGTAGCACAGTTTTCTTTCACCCCACTCTGTGTAACCATAATCTGTGCAGTTTCCTGACTTCTGTTTATTTAACACACCAATGCAAGAATTATTTATAAAGCCACAGCTGTTCTTTTTCCTAGCTTTTGTTTCTCACAACTCTCAAATACTTGTAAAAACAAGAAAAGTCCTTCAAGTATTGATACATTAAGCAAACACTTCCCTAATCAAGTTGCTCAAATAGAAATCATTTGTTTAAACACAACTTGCTAAGTGTATGTACAAAAATATAACGTTAAATAGTTAGTGCAGACTAGGAAAGCCAACTTGCATTTAAAGAAACCAAATAAACAATTCCAACCCATCACTGATATCACAGCACCAGGAACTCCCAGCACTGAGCAGGAGGCTTTGGGCTTTGGCCAGATCTGTGTAGTAGCTGTTTGCCATCTGCTCCTCACACAAAGGACATGAGTTTATTCTTGCTGGTGGGAACTGCTGTCCAAGAGCCAACCCTTGGCAGCTTCAGTCCCTACCCTTGAAAAGCTGGCAGAGAGTGCTTTTTAGCCTTTGAGTTCCCTAATAATGATCCCCTCCAGGGTGCAGGTCCCTCGTGAGTGCTTTATTTCCCTCTTTATTCTGATGCTCCATCCCGTGCAGACAGGCAGGACACCTGAAGTGCATCGGTCTCCGCGGATTCCCTCTACCTGCCAACACCTGGCAGGCTTAATCATGGGATAAATCAAACAGGCAAACAGCAAAATTTATATTAGGTTTGCAGTTGGAGGCTGAGAGACTGTAAATTGCAGCTAAGACACATAGAGAAAGCCAACCCAGCCTGTGGGCTGTGACAGGATTCTCTCCTCACTGTCACCCACTCTCTGTCCAGGACCTGTAGCTTCATCCTTCCCTTTGGGATGGCCCATGCAGTCTGGCTGCTTCCCACCTTCCTCTGTTCCTTGGGAATTAGCTTTTGGACACACAAACAGACAGAATTTCTGCTGGTCGGAGCCAGGTACCTCGGTGAAGGGGATTTTGCAGCCTTGGACACATTCAGTCAGTCAGAGAGTGAGTAATCTAGATAAATGCTAATGAAAGCTCTTGCTGGCACCTTGTATATTCAAAGGCTATTTCCCATTGTTCCCAGTCAGCTGGCTCACTGACTTGCCATTCAGCCTGGATTGCTCAGATTCAGCTGGGACCACTGGAACATTCACTTTACACGTGATGTAAACCATCCACTCCGAGGACATTTGGTTAAGCTCATTAGCTGTGGCACACTGGCAAGACCACACATGACATGTTAACACAGATGACAGATCCTGTGGGCACACAGCCTATCTAGACACAGCAAAGAAAGCCAGTTTAGCTGCACCAGGTACAGCAGGCATCGAGGAGGGTTCCTGTTAGGCACTGGTCTTACCTTAGTCCATGTGTTATAACACAAGTGTAGTCACACAATTAACACTCACCCCATCCCAGACAGCCCAGGTGACTCTTCCTAGATGTCTGAGTCCAGAGGGGCACTGAGAACATCTTTGTTCTTCATGTCAGTCCTCCAACCTCACAAAGAGCAATTAGAGAATAGAACTAGCCTTGTCACACCTTTTGGCATCACCCACCAAACTCATTTATCAGAGAAGTCTCATAGGAATTAAACTGAAAACTCGTACCAACTTTGTGCTGAGAACACACAAACTGCAACAGCTCAGAACTGACCAAATTTAGCAGATTTCACAGGGACAACACAAACCCTCCCAGTGCCAAACTTCAAATTCTTGTTTCAAATTACGTTGATACTAAAATCTTCTCCAAGAATACATATCCAGAATTTCTTAACATGGGCAAACGACTGATTTTTTCCCCTGTAATCTTATTCTTGGAAATGACTGAGACGCTTGGGCTCGAGTGCACTTCTTAAAGGCAAAAATCAGCACTAGACAATGCCCAGAACACCAGTTTGCAGCCCAAAAGTTTGAAGTTTGGCAAAGTAGTGGAAAAACTAGTCTGTATTGATCTGAGGCAATGCTACCATTTGTGCCTATGAGATGACTAGAGAAATAGGAGTTAGATTTCAATAATGGAAATCATCTCCAAGGAGACAACACTGCCAGGGGAGCTTATTTACCAGAGCAACAGTGCCACAAAGCCAATGGCCCCAGAGAGCCACTGCTGAGCACTGTGGTTGGGCTGTGTCAGCTGAAGAATCCCAAACATCACATTTATGGGACTCACCACTCATACATCAAAACAAGTCTTCTGCTGGCCTTACTCTCCTGGTCTGATTTATGGATTATCTCTTTGAATCAGCTGGGACATTATCTCATGCAGCCTATCATGTTGCTATAGGGAAATAACAAATAGGTGCATTTCCGTTGAAACTGGAAATTAAATATCCTGCATGTTTCTGGTTTGTTTCTAAGCAGCTCCAGCTGTGTGTTGTTTCTAAAAAAAACATTCCTGACTGACCTCAGCCACCTGAACAGAACAATAACATTTAAATAGCATCTTGTATTCGAGAAGAAACTTAATTGCATTTTAAAAAAACCCAAAAATCATGGACAACATTTTTGGAAGTTTTACTTTAAGTTGCTTAATCAAATTATATAACCAAAGATTATCTAATCCAAGCCATCAACTTTTTTTACCATTTCCATAGAATGCTTTTTAAATTTAATTCAGTTATCATCATCATCTTTTCTGCTTTTAGGGAGCACTAGTTCCCCCATGCAGGAATTTTTCAGCTGTTCAGGATCCACAGCCACTGGTTGTCAAACAGCTTTGGAAAATCTGTAGTGTGTGACTGACTGGCATGTCTAACCAGGGATAGCCTGAATTGTTCCTCGGCTCACAGGACCAGCAGGAAGGTCCAGGCTGTGTCTGCCTTGCTCTAACCTTGCAAGTTCTACCACCATCACAGCAGAAGATCCTCCAGTCCAACCACCTGCCAGGGCAGGGTGACCCAGAGCAGGTTGCACAAGTTCACATCACACTGGTGAATATCCCCAGAGAAGAGACTGCACAGCCTCTCTGAGCAGCCTGTTCCAGGACTCTGCCACCCTTGCAGTAAAGAAGCTTTTCTCATTATGCAGATAGAACTTCCCAGGTTACAATTTGTGCCCATTGTTCTTTGTCCTGGGCCACCACTGAAACGAGGTCTCCTTTCTTTCTTTTCCTGTAGGTAGGCAGATTTTGCCACCAGAATAAAGTCTCAGAGTTCAGAGACTCCTTGTCAGTCTCTGTTTATTAAGGTTGTGCTAAAGCCTGAGCAGCATGAACTGCACTGCAGTAACTGAAGGTTTTAATGCAAACTGTGAGTCAGTGCAATTGTAGCAAGAGCTGAGTATCCACAAGGTACCTACAGCAGCACCTGTGTACAGAGTCTGGACAGAAACAATGATCCTTGCACAACATTCCCATTGTGATCCACAGAAACTAGCTAAGCAAATAGTCAAAAACCAGTTAGATAAGCACAGCACAAGATCCAGGCCCTTTGCCATGCAGGAATGGCACCTTTGGTCCCATTCCTGGCTATTCCATCATCTTCTCCTCTTTATAGCAAAATGAATTGAAATAAGGTTATAAAAATGCACAACTTCTGAATGCTTAAACAACTGGGAAAATTACAGTCCATCCACACTCCTAACACCAGGTAGTGTTTCCCACAGACTGGAAAATCTCCATAAAGCCTATGACTTACGAGTACTTTTCTAGCTCATTGGGCAGTTCACTGATGTTTTATCCTTTACATCTGTGGCACAGGTTTAATGTGGATCCAGGCACTGCAATGCTGAGCAGTCATGAATGCCATACTGATTTTATTGGAGATATTTTTACAGTCTCATAAAGTTTATATTTTTAATACAGCAAATAATATGTGAACCTGCCATTTACACCACTCAGATACACAAGGAGAGTCAGGAGCTGAGATGGACATTTTTTCCCTGGGAATATGGATTCATTTAAGCTAACCTAGAAATATTAAGACAAGGCAATATTTTTTGTTGTTTTGGGGGTTTTTTAACTTAAATTTACATGCATCCACATATATCTCCTTTGTCTGTAGCCAGGTCCTAAGGCTCTGTGTAGCCTTTCAGGGACAGTGATGCATTTCCCTGTTGTGTTTGTTGAATGCCCAGTTCAGTCAGCTCCTATAAAACTGAGGCTCTCAGCACCACAGTCTGGGAGGGAAATAAATGCACCTAAGCATATTTAACTTTGCCCCAGCTGAGTTTTGTACCCTGACACTCACTCCATTGTGCCTCTCATTTCCACTGTGCTTGCAGCCTGCTTAAATATGGTAAGAATTATCCTGGGGGACCGTAGTAAAACGTAGTCATGTTTATTTGTAATTGCTACAAAATGCTTTACAAAATTGTTAGTGTCTTTTATTATGCCGCTACTGAAGCACTTGCCTGTTAATTAGAGAAATTTCAGCTGTCATAGCTGGCAATTATAGCTTCTGTATCAGTGGCTGTTATGAATAGGCAATGAGGGCTGATTAATATGCATGAGTGGCAGTATATAGCGAGTGGCTGTGCGAGGAGTGCGGCAGAGGGAGGGAGCAGGGAGAGCTGAGAGCTGCCAGGGACAGAGCAGAGCTCTGCACAGAGAGCTCTGCAGCACCCAGAGCGATTCCACCGCGGAGAGTTTGGGGCCAGCCTGCTCACCTGGGGGCTCAAGGATACCTGGCTGCATGCTGGCTAACAGACATCCCTCTGCCTGCTCGGGTCCATAAGGAAGATTATTTCTGCCTCTTTAATTTAAACATGGGATGCAGTTTGTGCACTCTCCAGAAGCAAGAAGAGCAGTACAAGTTACTGTATGAAGTTTGTCAGGTAAAGCATTAGATTTCGTTTCTAAAAGCAAATGTTCTCTTTGAGGCTTGTGACCACTTAGGAACAGGGAAACTGAATAGCAAAAAAACTGCTGGTGTAAGTGGAAATGAAAGGGGTTTTGCCTTATTTGATGTGTGTATGATAATGCTTGTGTTTTTAGGATGTACCTTCCCATCCACACGTGCAGAACATCAGATCTTTAAATGTAGCTATTAGACAGCGAACAAAACTTTCTTCACAAAACAGAACTTTTGTTCATTTCTGAAGTATGGATTAGGTAAAATTTCTTGACAAGGATCATGCTTGGTCACACACTCTTTACACAAGTTAGGGAAGATGCACAAAGAAGGGTTTGTATCTGTTTACCAGTACCTACAGCCACTTGTTTCTGGGCAGTGATTTACTGGTGCCCAGTCTGGGCTGTTAGTGCCTGTTCCTGTCACTGAGTTCATGTCTAGTTGTAGTAGGTTTTGCACCTTAGTGTATAAAAGTATCAGCTAAAAAACACTTAGATTTGACAGCAGATTAAAACTACTGCCCTCTTTATACATCAAGCTACTCAGATTAAGCATCTGCTAAGTTTGCTAAAAATATGATAACACATTGACCTTCATTACAAAGATGTGTTTTCCTGTTTCTGCTTTTCCTTCTGCCTGTCTCTGAAATTCCTTACTCTGTCTCATCTGAAGTACAATTTGGACTGAGACAGCAGGATGGAACCATGCAAAGTGTTTTGGGATGTGCTCCTGCAGATCTCTTAGGCAGAGAACTTGTGGTTAGCAGCGAGAAGGTGAAACGGGTTGTCTGTACAAACACTCTGGATAAACAGAAACTCCCCGCAGATCCTTGGAGCTGTACTTTCACCCTCTTGCCATTGCTGAGGTGCCTTGGAGTAAGTGACAATTGCGGGTGACATTCCCAGCGCTGCCGAGTCCCTCGCTGCCGGCAGAGGGAATTGCTCAGCAATGCCATGTCCTTCCCACCTGCAGCTGATCCCAGACACTGATGTCACTGACAACAAAGTGAATAAAAGATGTGCTCTGTATGTTATGCTAGTAGGGAAGTGATTAAATTTTAACCGCATAGTTCTGATCTAATGCTCACTCGCTCACCCCAAAGGACACTGATGCTTGGTGGGATAAAAAAAAACCCTGGTGGGAGCAAATAGAAAGACATGTTGACTGTCATTTCTATTTATACCAGCTCACTTCCACTTGCTAAGCTGCTGTGTATGTCATGGTGGGAGGAATTTTAGAAGAGGTAATCAGATTTCTGGGACCCTGTTCTGTACTGGGAACCAGTTGCAGGTGCTGCCTGCAGCAGCACACCTGGGGCAGGTGTGGTTTGTGTGACTCCTCTGCTGTGGAAATAGTTCCTTATCCCCCCAAAGTTTTGTGTGGTCTGAGTTTGAGGACTATCAGTGAGTCACATTCAGGAGTGCAACAACCAGGACAAAGTGAGACAGCAACGAATCCTGTTTGTTGTGACTGTTAGGAAGTTAACTCCATTTTTGTGGTGAAATGAAGGTGGCAAAGAACCTTTGGAACTTACTGACATCTCCCAACAGATGCAGGACAACATTCTTTAAATACATGTCCTTAAAATCAGCCCCAGGAATGGTCCTGCTGATATCTGAGATGTCTGAACTCTCCAGTGCTGGCTGCAGGTGCAGATCCCTGGCAGGAGTTTGGATTTAGAAATCAACCTGCCTTGTTCCAGCAATGTATGAGCCCAGTGCTCCTGATTAACTTGAAGCATGGAAGTCCTTTGGGAAAGACTGCTGGAATACCCTTAGATTCTACAGAAGTGAAAGGTGCATGTAATCCTGTAAAACTGGGATTTCTAACGTAGTAAAACCTGAATTATTTAAGGCTATAATCCTTGATTATTCTAGAATATAAATAGCTGTGCCAAATTGTTTTAACTTTGATTTCTCTGTTTCACAAGGATAGGAGGGAGGGAATTCTATAGCTTACAGAGCATATCCAGATAATTAATGTGTCACTGTAACTATACAAATGCATCCTTATGTAACCTACATATAAGAGGAATCACTTAAAATTTAATGGTGAGAGAGATGAAGGATCACTTAAAATTAGAGAATATAAAAGATAAAAGTTTCAAAATATGCCAACAGTAGCAAATACCTCTTAGAGTGGTTTTATTTTGTGTCAGCCATGTAACCCTAATATCTTGTGAGAAGATGACATTGCCATTAAAGGAATCTGAGTTAGACAAAATTTGCATAACTTGGGTTTAGGGGAATATTGAGCATTGGTACAAAGAAATCCCCTCAGCCTTATTGTTGAAAAGTTCATGACTCTGAGATGTAGGAATTCGGAAAACACTGGAAAGAATTAAGAATAGTCCATAGCTGCACTTTCTCTATTAGGCCAAGAGCTTTAGTTTGGTGGGGAAATTAATGCTCTGATAAATGACAATTCCAGAAGGTCCTGTCGGGCTGGCTCTGTAAGTCCTCCTAACAGTGAGCACAAAGAGGATCAAATATACCAGGGCTCAGGCTTTATCCCTTCCTCATCCATAGATAATTCAAAGAGATCCTCTTCATTAAGGGCTTTGGCACATTGCCTACAATTTTTTTTTTGGGCCGCTGTGAGCTTAATGATGCAGAACAATGGTCTTCCCTCGTGTTGAACACTTACCTTATTGTACCTTTAGTCACATCATAAAAACCAACTTAAGACACCTCGTCATTAAAGCCTGTTGTAGCTCTGCATATCAATGCTGTGTGGTACAAATACAAAGGGGGCTGTGGCAGCTTGGAGTTTGGATTCTGGGCAGTGTCACTGCTGATGAGCTGCTCGTGGCAGCAACATGATGCATATCCCATCTTAGATGTATCCTGAGGTTTTACTTCCCAGCCTCGTGCAGCATATGAAATGAGGCAATTATATGCTATTAGATTTTGGGTTTCTGCTAAATGGAAATCTTCTTCAAAAGATTTTTTTTTTTTAAAGATTGTGAAAATGGAGAGAGAAGGGGGAAGAAAAAAACCCCAGAATATGGGAGGATGTTTTACACCAGTTTTCCAATCTGCTTTTCTCAGTGGCATCAACTCTTATATATACAGTAACAGAAATAAGGACTTTTCCTTTTGTAGGAAAATTCCTGGAGGACCAAAAAGTAACCTCTTTGAAGGAAACTTACAGAAGAATGAGTCATCTGAGATAGACCTTTTGTGTTTGTAAAATAAACTAGAAAAAGATTAAGTCCTGGATTCAAGAAACTTTCTCAATACCTACTTCACACTAAGCACATGTTACTTGGGAAGTAAACACACAGCAAAATCATTTCTTAAATGGACACAATATTACACAGAATTATCTTAGAATCACAGAATGGTTTGGGCTGAAAGGGATCTTAAAGACCAGCTAGTTCCAACCTCCTGCCATGGCCAGGGACACCTTCCACTACAAGAATTTGAAAGGATATGAATATAGATGACTGTAAACCACATGGGCAATGCTCAAAACTGTTCCCTCGGATTTCAGACTATGGAGTTCATCCAGTTCTTGCAGTGGGAAGGTATCATAAAAACAGCCCATCAAAACTAGCACTTGCAGCTGAGAAAAGGGAACAGAGAGATGAACTCCTTCCTGCAGGCTGTCCCTCCAGAGCAGGGACAGAGAGGCTGGCAGGAAGCAGCTCAAGTTGCCACTGTCCTTGGTTCAGCTGAGCTGAGGTCAGAAGATTGCTGCTCCATGATTGTTGAGCTGGCACCTTGCACAAATACTAAAGTTCATATATAAATAAACAGTTGTTGCAATGACCTTTTAGTGTTTCGGTAAGTTGAAAGCTCTGCTCACATGTTCTTGGCCTAGCACATCCCAGACACAAGGCAAAATGATACTGTTGGTAAAAAACACAATAGTGGCCAAGTTGGATTTGTCTTTTAAACTAGACTGAGATGTGATGTGGCCAAGGTTATATAAGCACCAAGGTCAGCTACAAATTGCTGTGCTAATGAGAGGGCAGTAGTGATGAGGAACAAACCAGCACTGTGTTTCATTGGCAGCTTCCAGCAGCATCACTTGAGACTATTCTCCAGCAGAGCTCACACACAAACCAGTTGCACTGAGCTGATCACTGATGCAGTTCCCTGCACCATTAGAATTCCATTCACATGTTTAGACTTGCGAAAATGAGGCTAAAGTAATCAATCATCAAGAAAGTCTGATTCAAGGAAACAGTCTAACTAGACTTAAACCTACTGAGCAATGATGTGATCCTAAATCAGGGCCAAAATGAACCTTGCCAAAATAAACATTCAACTTAAAAAGAAATTCCCATCAAAACTGTAAGATTTGGAAAACAGAAATAATTGCTTCTGTACATATGCTTTTCACACCCTCAAATTTAATTGGGCAGCCAGAGAATTAGTTGCTCTACATTTCAGTAGTTTTCCATGTTAAGACCAAAGTGGCTGTGCCAATTATAGGAAACTGCTCTACTTGAAATACAGTGTATGGCTTCAAGTGCTCTGTATGTGCAGCCTGTGCTGCAGCTGAAATCAAGAGTAAAGTTGAAGTTCTATTCTGTCACTTCACTACCATTAGACTTGACCTCAATAACAGTTGTGAACCTATCACACTTACTTCAAAGTAGGCATGTGTTTGCTTAAACAAGATGTTAATTCCAAGGGCTTTGTTCTAGACAGGGGTTTCTACTGCTGAATTAGTTCAGCTGTAGGAAAAACTCTGCTTGACAGACTGGAGACTCATAATCTTCAGCAAACTGCCCTTTAATGATGGTGGTGCCTGTCTGTGGCTCACAAGTTCCCTTTCTTAATTAGACATTTACCAGAAACTGGCAATTGAAATTTTCCTCTTCACTTGACGATGAATAATGCAATGCTTCTGGTAGGATTTCTCTGGAAGATATTCTTTTTTGCAAGTCAGAGGGACATTTTGGCCATTAAGGGAACACAGACAAGAAGAGAGATGAAACAAAGAAATGCCTAATGGTCACCTGTGATACAAATGGATAATTTGTCTCTGCACATGGAATATCTTAGTGCTTCATAATCTTCCTAAAATCTATAGTGCCTTACACTTTACATTGGGAAGATACAATGCTTAGCCATAGCATGGATTTATTTGGATTTTTGAAGGTGATAAACGATTGAGAAGTTGAGTTTTGTAATGCTTTACACTTATACATCTGTTTAATGCTATGAAACAGGTGGCAAGAAGCCACAAGGGAGAAGCACCAGGGACCATCACTCTGTGCTTTACTGTCACATGTCAGACATGGGCTGGGAGAAAAGGAAACATATGGAGTAATGAAAAAGTGCAGATTTAATAAATGTGTTTTGTTGTGTTCGTTAATAATGGAACAAAAGGTCAGGCTTCATTTGCAGCAGGACAGGACAACTCCACAGTTCCACACACATTGGGATCAGTCCTTGCAGGGACTCGATGGGTAAATGTGAGCAGATGCAGCTGGCACTGCTGAACTCAGCACTGAGTCAGGGGTTTGACAGGAGAGGGGCAGAATAAATAATAGCAAATATACACAAACTCTAAACAAGACTACAACAGTCACTGCTTTAAGCAGTGACTATTGAAAGAAGCTTTTCTATTAATGCAGGATGTCTTTAGGCAAAAAGCCAGAGGTCACCATCCAAGCCAAAATGGTAAGAATCATGGCAGTGTTTTCTTACTTGTGATAGTCCTGGATATGGACAGGTAGGTGATTAGACACATTGTCCATTGGCACAGGAACTAGGGACTTCATTTCTAATTGCTGAAACTCCTTCTGGCTTTACACTAAAGGCATCACCTTAGCTGGGGTCACTTCATGTCTCACTACCATCAGATTGCCTGAGAACACTTGAGAAATAAGTGTTCTGCTTCACAGTAAGTGTGTGATCAGGATGAAACCATGTTTGGTTTATGCATTTTCATGTATCGTGTGCGTTTACACTGTTTGGTAAATTAGCTCCTACAGCATCACTTTAGAGAAAGTGATCATTCATGTGTTGGAAGATCACAGCTGATAAGAAACACTTTTAAATTTGGCAGAGGGGCTTTGGAGTGCAACAGAAGCTCTTGTATCTGACCTGACAGCAGATAACTGCCCTCAATTTTAGCCAGAGAAAGGAAAATGAAGGTGTGTTTATCAATAGCATATTATGACCATTCATGGCCATAGCAGCTTGGCCTGGGAGGGTGGAGGGAGGTGATGTGGGACTCTTGCCTACACTGCACTTTCTGAGGTTAGTTTTCTGTGGCCACAGCTCCTGCTCTGGCTCTGGCAGCAGGTGGCAGAGCCTACTCTGGATACCAGGTAGCTACAGAAGCAGCAGAGCCTCTTGCTAATGAACCCACTGGGATCTGTGACTGCCACTGGCTTCCCAAAGAGCAGCACTGCATGTTTTTTCTATCTTTTCTTGGAACCAACCTCAGTAACCCTCTCTTCAGCACAGGTTATCTCCAGATAATTGCTCTTTCCTTGTCTTCCACCACTGAGGCATTTGTGGAAGAAGGGAGTGGGAGGATGGACTCGAAAACTACAAACAATGAACAACAGGGCAGAAATGGGAATGTTGTGAGTCAGAATGGTCTTAAACATGTTGTCTAGGAGACTGGATGTCAGGTTTCAGTTGTGGTGTGCTCTTGTGTGACCTCAGGCAGATCACTAACTTGTACTGTGTTTCATCTTCTCATCTGTATGATATTCCTTCTGCCTGTTTGCATGGAGCAGGTCTCCAGAGGCAGCACTGGCCTTTGTTGTATGTTTGCATAGTCTGATATGCTCCTAAAATAATACCAGTATTACTTAAAGGCCTGATCTGTAGACCAACTTGTCCTACTTGGACTTTAATTGAGGTATGGTGTTAAATATTGTGTAGTTATTGAGCTGTGGGTGCTAGAAGGTCACAGCAGGGGAAAGCTCCTTCCAGATCTGTCTTACTCTTTGACCATTCTCAAAGCACCTGAGAGAAGTCCACAGGGACTTCTGGGCTGATTCAATACAACAGTTGGTTTCTTATGTTACTCCAGTTTAGCTTGAATCCATGCCATGTGTCCCCCTCAACTAAACAGATTCATCTTTATATGCTATTAACTATCAATGGGTATTATTACAGAATACAGAGCTTTTAAAACGTTCTTCTGCATAAAACTCTGTGATTTGCTGTACTGGATGAATACACAGACAAAGGTTTTGCCTCTTGGGAAGGGCAGGATCATTTCCCTAGGCACAGTGCTGTCCATGGGCTAAGCTAAAGGATGTGAGAAAATTACACTTGCTGAATCATGGTCATTAGTAATTCATGGTTATTTATGGCTGTCATTTGTGCCTCACTCAGAGATACCAGGGATTGGCTCCCTCTGGGTCACAAGGCTTAAATGGCAGAGTCATTAAAAGGAGAGGCCTGAAAACTTCTGTGTTTGAGATGGACCTGGTTATTAAGCCATGAAGAGATACACATAAGGTCACTTTAAGAAATAAATAAGAAGTATTTCTGCCCTGATAGAAAGCATTTAATATGATGAATGCATATGAAGAAGAAAGGACTCCAAGTAAACTTAGCTTACAGAGGAAGCACAAGAGTCTCAGAAGTCCCAGCATTAGCCTAAATGTGTTTTCATTGAAGCAAACGATAAAATTCCCTGTGGTTTTATTTGTGTTGTGATCCACAGGAGCAAAGCCTGAGAACCCAAGCAAGAGCAGCAGATTTTAGTACGCTACAGACAGTACTAGCACTGCCTTGTTAATGTGCTAATTACTAGCAGAATAAAAATTCCTTTATTTCCAGGGTCTTTCTCCCCAGATTTTCCATTTGGAAGTTAACGGTTTAGAGAACAAATGTATTCTGTGCTCTCAAGGAAAGAATTTTTCCTTGGTCTTAACTATTTTGTCATGGATGGCTCACAAGGCAGAAGGGAAATGCACACACATGGAAACAGTCTATTACTAAACAATATAATTCTGGTTTTGGGGGAAAAAAAGAGGGAGACTGTACATATGAGGGACATAAAAGAGGGATTAGATGGAGCTGCAAGAAGAATTAACCTATATTTTGAACCTTCTTTCTCCAATTCCTGAGGAAAAGGCGGTTTAGAAAATAGGCTTTTTGCTGCTCTAGCTTTTATAAAAAAATCTTTAAAGTTGTGCTGCTTTTTTTCTTTATATGCAGACTCCTTAAGAACGTGCTAAAGAAGTGAATCAGACCATAAAGAGTGTTTTAAATGGAGCACAGACGTCTGTAGTCTAACAGAACTAGCATTTTTATAGTGCATTTCCCAAGGATTTGCATGAATTTCTACAAAGAAAAGCTGCTTACTCATTCTTAGGCAAAAAAAGTTTTTTTTTCTCTGTGACATTTGTGAGGCATAGAAGAGCCAACAAGCTGCACAATGCATACAAATGTTTGTCGTTCATGACATTAAATCCATAGAAATCAGTCCAAGTTGATGGAAAAAAATCATCTTCTTTTACTGAAACATTTCTAGTTTCTGCTGTGTCCTACCAACATCCAAACCACCTTACACACCATTTCAGCAACAACAAAGCACAAAATAACTATCACTACACTCAGCCACCTCTTCTGTGCAGGGATTTTCTGGCTTGTTCATCCTTTCCATGACTACTTCAGTGCCCAAAGTCACTTCATCTGTGCTATTGCAAATGATGTTTGCTCCTGCCTGAATGCAGAGCTCCATGCACTGAGCATCCTCCCTCACTGCCTTCTGCCCTTGGGGTCTGCCAAGCTTCCAGAGGAGCCAGCAGTGTCCCAGATCCCCCTTTGACAGCAAGTGGGAGACCAGGAATCACTTCCAGGAAAGTCTTCCTTGTATAAATACCCCAGATGTGTAAATTCTGCTGTCACAGGGAAAGAAGAGAACCAACACTGGGGTTTCTATAAGCATTGCAGCAGAAAGAAAGGCAACTAAGAATGGGTAGGAACCAGGAGGAAATTTTGTCTGTGTAAACAAGTGACATATTTTGATCTACCTGAAAGCCTCTAATTTATGTCTGCCATCAAGAAGTGGCATTTAATTAGTCTTCTCAACCCACCCAGAAAAATAAAACATGTAAATCACTTACCTTGCTCAATAATTAAATGGCAGTTATTGATAAAATGACATTTATGTAACAGCACAACTGTGTACTATCTTGCCTCATACCTCAAAAATGTGTTTTCTAGTAAGAGAGAACAACTCTGTCACCTCAGTCTTGGCTCCAAACTCCCACTGACTTGCACAGGAGGTCCAGCCTTGTCCTCCCAGCATGAAGGCTGGAGGGCTCCAGCCTCCCCTACCCTCTGCCAACTCTGACCTCGGGAAGATTTGGCTTGAATTTAGCATCTAAACAGTGGCAATTGGCTCAGGAATTGCTGTAAGATTCCAAATCTCTCAGTAGAATAATTGTTAAAGGAAAATCATGCATGGAAGGTATCAAACAAGAGAAAATCTGTCCTTGTAAAAGGTATTTTGCTGTGACCCTATCAAGAATTAATAGAGGAAGAAGGAGGTTCCAGCAGGAGAGATGCCAAATGCCTCACACAGCTTTGACAGAGAGAGAAGCTGCTGCATATCCAATACCTTACACACTTTCAGCACTGGAAAATCGTATGGAAAGCCACATCCTGGTGAGGTAGTTCACATTCTTCACAAGCCTAAAGAGGCACGAGGGGTTTTCCTGTTATTTTTCCTTGTCTCCTTGCTGATTTGCCCATCACCGATTAGTTCTCTACCCCTCTAGTGGTCGTGGGTACTGTGGCATCCCATACTCCATCATGTATGTGCATCCAGTGTCAGATGATGCAGATCCATCTTATGTTTCATCTGAGAAGATACTTAGCCACAAGATAGATTTGAAAAAAGCTCAGGAAGGCACTTGGGTCTTCCCAGCACTAAACCCTGCAGGATCCTACTGCCCAGTCTTAGTCCTTTCTCTCCAAGGTAGCACTCAAACTTCTCCAGCTTTTCTCATGGCTCTTAGAAGCTTCATCTTAGATACAATCACAGTGCAGTTGTTGCTTTCACATCCCCTAGCCATTATGGGCTGTTCTTCAGCAGTTGATGCTGAGGGTTCAACAATGAAGTTGATCTACTGTTCCATTTGGGGTAAGATACAACATGTTGGGGGGTTTGTTTCTTTTTATCCACTCCTGTTTATTTTTCTCACCATTTACTTCTTGGAAATAGGAATTAGTCCAAGTCCCACCATCAAAATGAGAGTTTAAGGCATCATTTCCATTTATCTGCTCACTGGGACCATCCATATGGATTTGTGTCATGGCCTCACCTGTTCTACCTTCTTGCATCCTCTCTCTCTTTTCCTCAATTACAAACATACATCATGTTTTACCTGAATTGACCATGACAACATTTTCCTTCCATTATCAGTCTGGCCATGCCAGTGGAATGCTGATGGCACATTTGGCTTTGATATTCAACTCATCTCTCAGCCAGAGCCTGAACTGAGACATTACAAAGGCAAAACTCCCAATAATTTTAGTGAGCATCAAATCAGCCTCAAGTGACTATTTCAGTGTCATTCCAAGTGTTAAAAGAAAACTTCTAGACACATATCCCAGATAGGATTGTACCATGTTTAGCTATAGATTTCTTGCTGCCTCTACAGTGTTGATTTTAGGTAGGAAGAAGAATAGAACATACAGTAGAAAAGTAGAACATACAGTGGCAAAATATAACAGCCAGTATATACTGTGAATTAAAATGCTATATATACTGATCTATTTTATAATAATTGTATGGTTTCTACTAAAAAAAAAAATAATTCAAGCATCCCTTCCTTATTTACTGCATGGTCTTAATTCAGAGTACTTATCTCTGTGTCTCCTGCAGTGGCTAAGCCTTAGATCTGGCTCCAGCACAGATTTCATCAAGGTCCATTCAGCTCAGTTTAACTCCAGACACTAACTCCAGCTTTCTCCATATTCCTATATTTCCAGTGCTAAGAAGGTCCGAAAGCTAAGCATTTCACCATTTCAGACAAGTCAATTTATCCATCTTTATTGCCATGAAAGATCCCATTGTCTCTGTCACATGGCATGTTCCTAAGAAATTATGCATATTTGTAGTTTTTGGCAGTCTCCCAAAGCATTCATATGCATGAAAATTTTTTTCCCTGTGTTATTTCAGATGTAACTATTTATAAGGAAAAAAATTGCTGAGCACAATTCAGCAGCATTAGGAATAAAGTCTGTGAATGTAGAGCCACTTTTTCTTTAGCAAAGCAAAGCTGCACAGATATGTTTATTGGCTTTTAAGCACTGGGAATAATTATTTGTCAATTGTGACAAATTTTCCAGACAGAAAGTAAACATCTTAGTGTCATCTATTTGCTAGGCTCAAGATTAGCCACAAGTACTAATTCTACACAGAGTAGTTCATGCCAGTATATTTTTTCTGCATCATTTTTGTGCTACTAAAACCTAAAATACCAATACCTGCTATTTTTTTTCTAGAGCAAAAGCAATTTATCTCTTATAGATAAGCAGACTTGCAGATTACTTCTTTTTATTATCCAAATAGTGTAGCACTTCCATCCTTGTGTCCCTTCAGTGGAAAAAAATGGTGTTATTGGTCTGGTGGGATGGGAAATAGAGAAAGAAAAAGTAATTAAAAACTATTCATTGCTCAGTATTTCCCACATAATGTGGCAGTTACTGCAGGTTTTTAAGGAGACAGGTTCAGACACTGTAATTCCTTGTGTTAAAACATATTTTTGTGTGATTGCATCTTCTTCCACCATTCCACGTTCAGAATCTAAATGGTCAATAGTGATGGCTCAGTGCAACCCATTAACCCTTACACTGTCAGTGCAGTTCTGACCACTTCTCATGGGTCAGCATCCACCACACCAGCCAAGACTGCTGATCAAAACAGGAACCTGCAGAGCTGAAAGGATTCCACCCTGCTGGAGTTCAGGAATCAGTCTCTTGTAGAGATCCACAGGCTGACCCTGAAGCCATTCATCATGTGAACAGCTACTGCCCAGAGAATTGCTTGCCTAATATGATGTGGGTGCTGCCATAGCTCAGAGAATTATTAACTCCTAAAGACAAAATCCCCAACCCTATCTTAGCAGGGGGTGAAGAAACCCAGAATAATAACAGTACAGCGAGTTGTGCTTTTGTGTTGCTATAATCACTGCCATCCTATCAAACCCATGATTTAAATTGTATATACATCAAATATAGATCTCCTTTTAGAGGTGTTTGTTTACCATGAGTCCTCCTACTCTGGAATGCCCAGGTGGAGGCTGTGGAATACAAATGCCCAAGGAAGTGCTCAGTGCTGACTGAGCAAAGGCTCTCTCAGGTGCCATCCCTCACACAGCCCTGCCCTGGTTTCACTCCAGCCCTTGCCTTGGGGCTATCCTTGTACCAGTGAAACAGAACAAGATGAGCACATGTTCCTCACTGTCTCATTCACTGTCCTGGACCTACAGCTCAGCCACTGGTGAATGGACCTTTGTGGAGATCTGCATGGATCAGTTGCACTGCCAGACAGGGAACAGTAGTGGCCACAGGCAGACCTACAGAATTCAGAGTCTAACCAAAAGCAGAAAGACAAACCTTTCCTACAGCAGGTCCCCTTTGTAAGAGGAGAGGTTTTAGATTAAAATCTAGCTGGTTCTTCTCCCCTGTTCTGAAATGTGGTCCCATGTCCTTCTGCCTGGCTGTGCAGCAATTCTCTTTTTCACAGCATTATCAGCTTGTAGGAAACATTCAGGAAACTACTTGGAAATGTTCTTGTAGTAACAATTCATGATACAGTCCAACTAGTGTCTGTTCCCTACATGACATCAACCTCTCTCTGATGTTATGATTGATTTATATAACAATTACATAGGAAAGCACACAGGGGATGACACAGTGGAACACATTTCCCTGCCCAGCCAGGTTAGGAAAGTTAAACCACAGGCAACAAGTTGCCCAGGGAGGCTGTAGTTGCTCCAACCCTGGTGGTGTTCAAGGCTAAATCCTTGACCAACCTGCTCTGGTGGAAGGTCTCCGTGTCCAGGGCAGGGGGGTGGCACTGGATGATCTCCAAGCTCCATTCCAACCCCTTAAGATACTATGACATATCTATGATTTGCAGAAATAAAGTGTCCTAAGGAACCTAAACTAAAATCTAGGCTTGTACTAAACTGTCTGTGATCCAAGTTCATTACAATATTAGGGAATAAACTGGAGTGCTGGATTTTACCAGGTTTTACCATAAAGATGTAGAAAGTAGCTCATGTAAATAGTTTCCTGCTCAAGAGTTATTCTAAACACATTTCTCATTTAGATTCTGCAATTTAGATTCTGTTATTTTGTTTGCTGGACTTAGTTGTACCCAAAAAAAAAAAAAAAAAAAAAGAGGATGCACACAGTAAAACGTACAACATTTAATTTGCAGCAAATAATAAAACTCAAACCATAATCAGCATTTCCTTTTTTATCCCAAAGAAAACATCACACTCAACTTAATTTTACAGCTGTACAAACTGTTTTAAAGTAATCTGCTCAATTGGGCGAGTTAATGATATTTAATTTGACCAGGCCAAACTTTAGCTGCTGTGCATTACTGTGAGCAGTCGTGTGCAATGCAAGTGTTTGTGTGATGTGAATGCCATGCTAACACCTTCCACTCTCAGCTGGCTTAACCAACAACCTGGTGTCATCACCTCTCTGGGATAAACCAAAGATGACAGCGTGAAAAATGTTATGTGCACGAGGTGATTCAGAGGGAATTTAGCCTTTTCAATCTATTCTGCACTGGAGTTAACCCTCTTTAGTCGCTCCCAGCTCTTTGCTGTGGGCAGTAAGTTAAGTATGGGTTAAATTCAGTTATTTCTCTGTGTACTATTAGTTGTCCCACTCACTTTATTGGCACTGAGTGTGACCTAAGTGCAATCTGAGACAAGATAACAGAATCTGGACGTGTATTTTAGAGTTTTCAGTCGTATTCAAGAAGAGTCACCACTTAGTGCACATTGCAGACATTTCTCTACCCTAAAATGGAGATTTTTATTGCAGTGACTGAGTATAGAATCATCAAGTCTGGAGGAAACCTATAAGATCATCAAGTCCAACCATTACCCTGTCACTGCTGGAACCCCTAAACCAGATCCTCCAGCACTAGATCCAGACACCTCTTAAACACTTCCAGGGACGGTGACTCCACCACCTCCCTGGGCAATATTCCAGTGCCTGAATACCCTCATGTTTCATCTGAAAAACTGTTTATCAGACACAAATACACAGTTTTGTAATTTCAGTTCTCTTCAGGAAAAAGGTTAAAACAACTAAAAAGAAAAAAAACAACAAACAAGAACTAGAAAAATTACAGGAGAATCAATAACTTGTTCTGTTTGAACAAGGGCTGAGGGATTTCTAATCTGCAAGAAACAAATGGGATATGCTGGTTTGTACTTCAGCTCAAAGGGTGAGCCCAGTAAAATCCATGAAAACAAAAAGCAGAGCAGAGGATTTGTGAAGTTGCTGGAGTCAAAGGGGAAAAGGAGAGAGACACACAGAGATCATTCCCAGTACTGGCTGCAGATACCTTCAGATGGAAGCTGAGACTCGTAGATAAACAACCAAAACCAACAAAGCATCTTCCCTTTTCTGGCCATTCTCCTCACAGCTCTGCTTGCTCTCTCCCCACAGGTCAACGGGAAGGATTTATCTAAAGCCACACACGAGCAGGCGGTGGAAGCTTTCAAAACAGCCAAGGAGCCCATTGTGGTGCAGGTGCTGAGGAGGACTCCACGCACCAAAGCCTTCAATGCTCCCCACGACTCTCAGCTGGTCGATGTGGGTACCCAGACTGACATCACTTTTGAGCACATCATGGCCCTGAGCAAGATGGGCTCACCCACTCCTCCCGTCGCCGTGCTCGACCCGTACCTCCTG
>NW_008666704.1:72236-76123 GCF_000695815.1 Acanthisitta chloris | reverse complement strand
AAAATCCTTGTGTTCCTTAATGTTAGAAGTAGTTCCCCAGCTCACCTTTACTTGCTGGTGAACATGTACTCCCAGAAGTAACCAGGATTCATGTGCCATTGAGCCATAACTCATAGCAAACCATTACTCACATGAGTAATGCCACTGAGTCACAAACGTGGCCTCATAAAGCTCTTTTTTTTTTTTTTTTTTTTTTTGCTGGCATTTGATGGATAAAGTTATTGCATTTTGTAATTCTTCTCACTGCCTCTTTGGGTTGCTTATGTTTTAACTTTATTTTTTATGGCTGCCATAAATTGTGTAATGCTAAAAGCTGCTGCATTCTGTTCCAGTGTATTAATTACTTTATTATAACCCTGCAGCGCTGTTACTCGAATAAGTTATTTTCTAGGGCTAAAATTACTTACCAGTGTTGTCATGGATGTTTTAGAATCAAATTTTAATTATTGTTAATGGTAATTTGATGCTTTTGTACTTACAAATACAAATGACAATTATCTCCTGGCTCACACACCCTCCACCCTCACATGCTGTTCGAGAGGAAAACAGCTCCCCAAGGAACCTCTGCAAATTGCCTGTCATCCTGCCATGCATCTCCACAGGGAACAAGGAGCAGAAAGGATTCTGAGTTGCTGTGTGTGAGAGGCTGATCTGGTCAATGCACAGCAGTACCTGGTTTTGAGATGATCCTGCATGTGGTGAGAGCAGAACTAGCATGTACCACCACACTGGAAGGAGAACATCGATCAGCACACACACAAACACACCCCAGTGCACCTCTCCAGACATCCTGGTCAGTGTTCCTAGGAAATAGGGTCTCCCTACAAATAGGCACTGATCCTGTACTGCTCCTGAGTGACTTTCATGGCATGTTAACTTTCACACCCTGAGCCAGGGACTGAGATGTGCAAAGTCTGTTCCTTTCAGGACTCTCTGTGATGGTTCCAGTGGATATTCCAGCACGGTCACCTCTTCCCAGCCCGTTGAAAATTCAAGCAGAGCCTTGAATTCCACAGTTTAGTGGGAGCATTTGACACAAGGCTGTAGCTTTGAGCTTGCTTGCAGTCAACAAGCAGCAGAGCTTAGAGCACTGTGGAGAGGACATGATTATTCCTAGAGCCCTGACACTCCACACCCCCAACCACGTCTGCAAGGGGAGCTGTCAGCACCTCCAACTTGCCAACTGCAAAACCATTTACATTAGGAAAATGGCAAAGATTAATTTCTTGATGAATAATTTAGGAAGAAGTTCCTCCCTGTGAGGTGCTGAGGCTCTGGTACAGGTTGCCCAGAGAAGCTGTGGCTGCTCCATCCCTGGGAGTGTTCCAGGCCAGGTTGGATGGGGCTTGGAGCAACCTGGGCTGGTGGGAGGTGTCCCTGCCCATGGCAGAGTGGAATGAGCTGATCTTTAAGGTTCTTCCGACCCAAACCAGTCTGGGATTCTATGATTTAGTTTGCAACATTCCTACATTATTGCAGCTCAGTTCTATCAACTTTATATTGCTCCTTAATTGCTAGAAATAGCTCCTACCTACTGACATCACCAGTGACTGGTGATGTTGGTGCTCCCCACACAGCTCTCCTGACATGTGAGGGAAGCAGTGAGCTGTTCCAGTGCTGTCACCCAGCATGTGCAAGCAAACAGAGTCATTTTTCCCTAATGCTTCCTCTAACTTCTCCAAATCCCATTCAGATTAATCTAGCTTGCCTCTAACAACTTGGGTTTCTTAGCCAATTAGCAGATACTGCTACATAAATAGCCTCAGACGTGTATCTAGTTAACAGAGAATTAAAGGGAGTTTACTTTCACTGCAGGAAAAAAAAATCCAGCATAAAAAACAGTGATTACAAGAGCATCACACTGCTTACAAATTCAAGTATGGACAGTGAAAGTGTGGGACAGCTCAAGCTGTAAAAAACAGCAGGCTGTCCTCTTCCAATACATGTAATTTTTGGTTGAAACTCTTATTGATATAAGTGGTAGAGCACAGAGAATTCACTATGTGCAACTCCTCAGTTTGGTGCTTAGTCCATCACATTCACAATGACTCACTACAGGCTTGGAATGCATTAGATGCTCACTAGAGTACTGAGTTCTGTCCTAAAACACACCTTTTTTTTCTTTCCAGCCATCCATCAGTGCATGAATACTATGATCCAAATGACTACATGGGAGGAATTCACCAAGAAATGGACCGGGATGAGTTGGAGTTAGAGGTACTTAGTGTGTAGTAACTATTTCGTTTGCTGATGGTTTAACATGTGCATGTCACAGTCCTTGTGCTGTATGTAAAGTGAAAAGACATCTCAGAACAGGTATTTGTTGCTCACAAGTCACTCTGCAGCTGCAAACCTTCCTGATACCTTTCACAGTGCACTCAGCTCTGTGCCACAGACTGATGATCCTCAGCTAACAAATTACCATAAATAATGAAGTCATTGATTCCACTAATTAAATCCTGTATAGCTGTGCTGATTGAGGCATTCTGAAAACCTGAAAGACTCTGCTGAGTGGCAGAACCTGTTCCACATAACCACAGTAAAAATGTGTGAGTTTCCCCCAAATATTCCCCAGCTGAGAAACAGATGTTCTTGATCATACAATTTAGAAGTATGTTAAGTTTACAAGACAAGACCAGGATAGCTTTGCCACTATACTAAACTGTTCCTCCCTTTTTCATTACTTAAAAGTGACAAATGTATACACATGAAATTACAGATAATAAAAGTTGAAGCAGTCACAAAGGTATGCAAGTCCATTTTCCTGCCAAGCCTTCAAAAATCACTTTTGGTTTTAATATTTGTATATCCCACCAGAAGTTCATCTTCAGTTTGCTCATTCTTAATTTTCATAACCTGCTCCAAATCATTCAGAGTGCAGCCCATAAATTCTGGGCCTTAGTTCTCCAAGATACTTAAGTAGCACTGACCCTGTGAAGTGTTTTTAATCATTTTTAATCAATAGCAGTGAAGTATTGCAATACTTCTAGATACTGCCAGCAATGCCTGCCCCAGCTGATCCAGCCAAGATTAGCAGTACTGAATAGTTGACTCTTAGCTTGCACTGCTCAGATCCTGGTCCTGCTAACACTTCCTTGTCAAAGCAAGTGATGCTGACCTGCCTGTAGCTCTGGTTAAATCAGAGGTAGATTTATCAACAGCTTCAGTGGGAGCAGAGTTCAGTCACTGTATGAGCACGAAGTTGTTCCCTTCTATAAAAGTGTTTGCAGGATCAAGGACTAAAACCCCATAAAAAGTTTGCAAGCTGTTTTCAGATTCTGCAGATCTGGTAGCAATTCATCTCTGTATACAGACATAAATCAAAGGCAGGATGAAATCAAAGTGCCAGTAAAACAAATGCTGCTTAGCAGACTTCAAGGCCTTTACTTTTCAAACAAGTGCCTTTTTTTTCCCCCCTCTTATATACACCCAAATACAATCTAGATTTCAGCCTTAAAGGAAAACGCAGAACAAATCAGTATTTCCTCCTAGTGCCTTTCCCAAATGTATCTTTTAGGAAATCTAATATTGTGGTTAAATGATATTGCTTCCATTAGAGGGTCAACCAGCTGAGCTGAAAACAGTTTAAACACACACACACTGCAGTAGCCAAACCTTAATATGCCTTAAACCACAACATTAATAATTGTGACATTGATATAGTACTTGATGGCCAAAGGTGATCAGCTCAGTAACGCAGGGAGATGAACATTAGAAAAGTCTCTGTAGCCTAATAGTATTTCTTAAAAACCACTAAAGATTCCTGTTCAAATTGTAAAGACTATGATCAATGGTCAGGTCAAAGTGCTAACAGGGACTCAACTGGCTGGTTGCTTTTTTGTTTGCCTTTTGATAGATATGTTTTAAAAGACCACAACTGTTTCATT